>NW_009211879.1:0-4252 GCF_000690835.1 Fulmarus glacialis
TCATCCCACCATGTTTCCGTGATGGCGAACTTGTCAGTTCCCAGACCGGTTCACATACACCAGCCCTAATCAGAGACTAAGTCTGTTACAGTCAGCATCATGAGAGATCTTCAGTTTTCTCTGAGTATCTCAAAGACCATTATACTGCTAGATGGGATAGACAGAAAAATACACCTGTTACTGATCTTCAAATAATTACTGAACAGAACCCAGGAAAATTATCAGTGTGAATGAAGTGAAATATGACCAAGATTATATGTTTAAATACATACATCTGGAAAATTTTCCTGCATTAGTTCTTAGTGGCAGTGCAAAATTTTATTATTGAAGCTAACTATGCAAAACAGCAAAAGGTCTAAAGTTTTTACACAATTACGTAGGGACATACCAGGAAGTCTGTTTTTCAACAAAAGCCTATTCTGGCAAAAAAGTCATCCTTCATCTTAAGTACTACTGAGAACTGCAACACTGATTTTTTTAATTCAGTCGCAGAGATTCTTTAGAATTTTTAATGCTTCACATCCATGTGATACTTAAATCATAATTAAAGAAACCACAAGGGTGACACTTCCAGTTCCATACAAGATTGGAAAAACACAGTCTCTCTAAAATGACCTACAATATGCACAGACTCAAATGACTCACTTCTATTAGTTTCTCCCTGATGAGGCTTCCTCTCCCCAAGATACTGTTCCATCATTAAGCCAACAGACAAAGAAAAAAAAAATACTGAGTTCAGTATCATTTGGCTTTAAAAAGACCACCAAGACAAAAATAAAAACGTACCCATTTACTCCGTAATAAGAAACATGCTGGCTTAGTTTTCTCCAAAACATTTCGGTATTCTTTTCTGCTCCCAACCCTCCACAACACCGCAACATTCAGGAAGACTCCTGCATTTTCTACTGTGAAATGCATTAGTTTGCCTCTGCCCAGTTTCCTTCAGAAGGGGCTGAGAACTGGCATGCCACCATGCTGGTTGTCAACGTCCCTGCTGCCCCTCCTGCTCTGGAAGGCAACACAACAGGCCCAACATCATTAATTTAACTCTTCTGCTCACAGGAAAGCTGCCGTCAGCAGCAGCCGCCAGCAAGTTCGCACTCATAAAACTCTGCAAAAGTCTGCTGGAATTGATGAGTGCACTCACTACAAAATATTTTGTCTCCAGTGCTGACAAACAGTGTTTTCAAATCCTGTCTCTCACATGGTAATATTGAATGAGGCGAGAAAACAAACATTTCCATTACCTACTTAATGCTGAAGCCCACTAACTGGAATCTTGCTCTCTTGGATGATGCAGAAAACATCTAAAGCAGCAACTCTTCAGTAGGTAGACAGCATGATATATCATAGATACTTTACAACCTGATTTCAGTCAAGTGCTAGACATTTATCATTTCATATTGAGCCACTCAAATTTTAACTCCCAAAGTTTTCTTGCTTTTCACACGGTCCTGGACAGCCTAGCTTGCTGAGTTAAGACCTCTGAGACCTCTAAACACGTATTTGTGCATTCACCTCAGAATGCCCAGGAATGCATTTGCTACCCTATAGACAAGCGTGGCTTGTTAGACTGGAATGAATTTATAGTAAGGGCCTGATTTGCACACACATTAATACAGGTGTAACTACAAGGTGGTTTTCTATTTGATATATGTACAGAAATAGAATAGAGCCAAAAATGCAATAGTAACACCAGTTTAGCCAGTACCCCAGCTAGTCCTCCAGGACTACAAAGCACAAAGCAGGAGCAGCGGCTGTCGCGCAGGGAAGCAAGCAGATGGAGGGAAGCTTAGGGTGCTGGCATAGCTTGGGACCTGTGAGGCTACGCAGGGAGAGCATATGCAAAAACAGTGTGAACAAAGGAACTGAAGTCCTCATGTGGGGACTGAACAGTAAATCATTTTGATGTTAGGGCAAGTGCTGAAGCCAGTCCTAAATCAGAAGGCATCAACTGTAAAGAGGGATGTAGGGCCCTACTAAAATGTATTAGCAAGAACACTCATTCTCTAAACCTGTCAGTTATAAAAGTGAAAATTCTTTATCTAGACAAATTGTGGAGCTTAAACTTTCTATACAAAGTGTAATATGACTGAGGACCAAGGAGACATTTTGATTCAATCATTCATATGAACATTTCCTTAAAGAAAAAGATTTTACTATGTACTCTCAGAGTTGAACTACTTAAAAATACAAAGACCCACTTTCCTTTCAGAAGGTAAAACTTCCAGAAAGAGAAACAGTCGTATAAAAATTTCTAGTAAGTAATCGAGTTCAAATGAGAAAGTAGTTGCTGTTAAAGTGAAGGTTTCTCAATGGTAGAGGCTATTCAAGATCAAGCAAGTTCTAATCCAGTTGCTCCTTAACAAATGGATTTCAGAGTAAAATAGAGCTGTGGTGCCATTCTGTCAGTGGCAGCTGTGTTTTGAAAGGTTCTTGCCACTCCCTTACGTCCCCAGATACTCATTTTTGCACTTCAGAGGTGCCAATCCAATTGTTTTCATGACTGTGCTCCAAGTTAGGGTTTCAAGAACTATCCCATTTAAAGGAGAAAACACAAACCAAAACCAAACCAGTAAAAATATCCTAATAAAGTACTGTTTTAAAAATACAGCCTATACAACAACCATCCAAAAAAATTGAAGTGATAAGCTAAGAGAGAAGTAACAGAAAAGTTTTAAATTGGATTTTCTCCTGCATGGAATAACAGAGAGTCACAGCTTCATAAGAGGGAAAATCATTCACGTCTGGCAAGAGACTGCACTCCTGCTTTCTTCCTCCTCCCCTTTTTCCAAGTCTTCCCTTCCCCAACAAGAAAAAACCCCACCCATGCCTAACAAGTTCTACTCTCCTCCTTAAGAGCTTGGAAGAAGTATACAGAGTGCAAAACCAACAAAAGCTGGAATCACATCATTTTTTTTCTGGTTTTCAGTAGGAGGTAAGATGGAACTCCCTGCAACTTTCACTCCAAGACAGAGACATAGCAAATAGGGTAGAATATATGGGAGAAAGTAAGAGAAGCATCAGGGAAAGCACTGAAGTGAATGTTGATACATTTGTTTAAAAAAAAAAAATCCCATAAAAGGATTTTCTTCCAAGAGGGGGAAAAAAAAAGGAAGAAAAGGATCTGAGTTTACTATATTGGATAAAAGAAACCATGTTACCATGTTTGTGAAGTGAAATCTCTTGGTCTTGTACCTCTATTTGAACAGGTATATATTATGCCAATTCAACATTCCACACAAACAACATAAAACACCGATATGAAACAAGGCTGAGCTCAAAAGACTAGCTTTGACTTATTATTGTTTTGTCTTCTGATTCAGTATACATAGCACCTGCTGTAATGTGTAAAAACAGAGAAAAATCTGGTGGGTTTACTTGTTTAAAATAGAAATCGATTGCTTCATGAAGAACTCACTTACCAAAGCATGATTTTTATTTAGAAATGTGCCATTTTCCATAAACACCAACACAGAATGCTATAAGGAGGTCTGCAAGATTTTTTGGATGGAAAACAGGCTATTGATATGACTGTCAGAGACATCATCACAAATCATGCTACTCTAACTCAATTACACACCCACAGAACAATTTCTGCATGAACACAAGTGTTTAATAAAAAAACCTTACACTACTATGTTCTTTTCAACTTCTTAAATACAAAAAAAATCCTGCACGTTGAGAAAAAACAGACCTGTTCCCCCAAAAGACTATGAACAGGAGTTTAATTATGAGACATACAAGACATTTAGTGTTAATAACATATCCCATCGGCTTTGATTTACTTGTCTTGGGTATTCTTTCATGAAAGCAAATCAGAAAAAAAACCCAAACCTTCTTTTTAAATATATAGGTTTCAAACAAAACTCCTATTTTAACATTTTCCACCTAGCTTGAGATAACAGAGCTGCAATTTAAAAGCTCTAAATTCTTTAGACCTGCAGCCACAGGATGAAATTCTTGCCTCAACTTAATAGTTTTACCTTCAACATATTTGAAGCAGCAAGGACTCCAGTCCCAGAAATTAGAAAGGATGCAGTAATGCTATTTCTCTTACACTGCAGCAACAATTCAGGAAGCATCAACAAGCTTATGACTTTACCAAGTTTCCAGGCAAGATGAACTGTACAAAAGTTAGCACAATAAAAATACTGTAGGTTATAAAGATAGCTAGTCTAATGAGAGCTTTGACCATTCAGGTTCCCCATCTCCTAAACTTCCCATAGCTCCCTATTCTACTTCTTTCCTG
>NW_009211879.1:4265-15466 GCF_000690835.1 Fulmarus glacialis
AGTTCATGCTCCTTTACATTACAATAAAAGAAACACTTAACGAAGGCATTGCAGAATTACCAAAGTAAACTGGTATCAGATTACTGTATGATGCAGCTCCTAAGGTGAGTACAACAGAAACAGAACTTGAGGCAGAGGTCCCAATTAAACTTTGGGAGAGTTCATACAGCCAAACCTGCACAGACAGTCTTCAACCCTTTATGCATTCTTCAATCATGAAAACAAACAATCTCATTTAAAGTTTTCCCTCACCTCCCAAGGGAAAAAAAAGAAAAAGAAAAAAAACAACAACAACAAACAACAGCAACAACAAAACACAGAACAAAAACAAAAAACCAAACACCAAACCAAGACACACACATCTTAATGCATGATAAGCACAAGCCAGTACTACATGCCTGAGTTTTATATGCATGTTCCACATAATCACCTGCTGTTCTGGGTGGTTGCTTTGACTGCCTATGACAAACTATATTTAACATGCACCTGTGCTTTACACCTGTTCTCCTCCAAATAATTCAATCCACAAGGACTGATCTTAAACATGCAGAAGAATTCCAACAGCTATCATTTTAATTAATTCATTACTTTCATTCTACTGGTAATGTTCTCATTTTTTTCCAAATCTCTCAAAACTAAAAGCAACGAATCTCAAAATATGTCTTCATAAAACCCAAGTCCACTAATTCATTAGAAATGTAACTTTTGATGTATGAGAAATGGAAGTAGGAGCTTGAAGTATTCACTCAAATCAAAATACTTGTCTTCATAAAGCGTATTAACTCTTGCACCTGCATTTGGAAGATGTAAAATTTATATATTTTTCTGCTTTTAAAAATATCTAGAAAGCTATTTAACATGGTATTGGCAGAGAACAAGTTTTAGATGTGACCTCCAAGGCTGATTCTATTTAGGAATGAGGGAAAATACTGCAGAATATTTCTGAAGTATCTTACCTAAATGACATGGATGTTTGACTGAATACATGATACACCATAAAGTTGCATTCTGTTCTTCAAGGATGTTATTTTATTTCCAAATGTAAAATAACACAACCATTCTAAACTGTCAGTGCAATCTCAAACATCAGTAGCATGTTTTAATGATGGTTTTGGCTCATTCAAGAAATACATAAAAACAACTAATTTGAGTGTTGTTTCAGTAAATCTGAAAGAACCTCTAAGATTTCCAGACCTATCTTCACCTGACCTCAGTGCTTAACAAACTTCACACACAGTAAATGGCAGCAGTAAATGCTAAAGAATCATAAGAATTAATACTCCAGTATAGAAACTATGTTCTGTTTTGTTTCTAAGTTTCTAACGCTCCCAGGATTTTAAGAAGATTATACTTTCAAGTGACACTGTCTACTTGGAATCCAGTCAATTTAAAAAGAAGCAGAATGGATTTACATTCATTTCACATTCCTCAGCTATCCTAATCCTTCCGACAATTTGTACAGCTTTAAGAACCTGGCTGCGGTAGAAACAGCAAAGTAACTACTCACAGAAGAAAACAAAGTAAACAGACTAACACAATTTGCTTGAAACTTCCTTGCCTGTACTAATACTGGATAAAATGTTTCTTGACAAAACCTTGATTACTATGTTGATAAGCATTTACGTAATTTTTTTTTAACCAAGTTACTATAAAAAGCACATGCACTCTGGAAAGACAAAGCAAAAACTTTTTTTTTTTCCTTCTTTCAGAGTGGAACAAATTACATCTTCTAAAAATTGAATGTCAATGGCTGGAAGCCCAAATCTGTTTCATCTTTCAGCATAAGGACAGGAAGTAAGGTCACTGTCAGCCTCTAATTGAAAACATCTTCAAACCAGACTTCTGCTCTAGATCAGGATTTTGTTCTGTGACATGCAATTTCTATCCCAATATATCACACAAGTTAGTCCAAATTCAGCACTAGCTACAGTTTTAAATACAGACATCCACTAGAGAAGTTACCTAATCAGAATCCAGCGTACCTGATAAACAACCGTCTTCCTTCTATTCAAAAAGTAACGTGATATTAGCCCAGAGGGGTCTGCTACATAAATGCTTGGAGCTTTGTCTCGAAATCATTGTCACTTTGTGGTTGAGCAATGCTCACTGCAATCTGCATACATGAGGTGGAATTTATTTATAATAGAATTATAGGCCACAGGAAAAGGTGAGACAGGCTCAACATCTAACCAACTAGAAGGATAAACAGTCCCTGCACCACCCTGCAGTATCAAACAATTGCCTTTAAATGAAGGAAGAACTTTTACTTAGGGAGTATCCACAAACTAGTTCCATACACTATTGGCTGGGGAGCAAACAAAAGGAGACCCTTCTCATGTAAGAAATGATACCAGTTTGATTTTCCTACTTGGTATGAAAACACTCAATAGGAAATTCAGTCCAAGATAGTGTGAATTAAAAAAAAATAGGCTGAAAACAAATTGTAAATTGTATCAATACTACTTAAGAAAAAACACCTTTACCTGTATTGTTCACCTGTCCTATGTGACCATTTATTTTCAGGTGCATTTACAGTTCTCAAATATATCTTACCAGGCCCCCGAGAGTTTTCTACTAAAACTGAGCCCAGCTATACCTTCAGAAAACGCCCTATGCAAGTGCCTCAGTTTCTTCTGCGTAGCTCTAGGGCAAGCTCTAAAGTGAGGATGCTCAAGTCAAATAGACAGGGCAGCCACAAAAACTTCCAATTTATCAATATCAAGCAGCCCTCTTCTTACCACAGCACTTCTCAACTAAGCTTTCCACCATCAATACCATAATCCATATTCCCCATTTCACCCACTCCTACAGTAGCCCCAGCCCCTAGCGTTATCTTTGCTGTTCCTTATTTCAGTATCCTCCTGACCAAAGCTCCTATTCTCCCTCTCTCACCCTGCCATACCAACCGATTTCAGATAAAGGATGCAAAGACAGCTCCCCAGTGCCTTGACTGTCCAGAAAAGCTTTGTCAGGACACACTCGCTGCAGAGCTGAGAAGCACCGCACACACCTGAGTGGAGGCCAGCAAGAGCACAGCGCTGCTCTCCCAGCGGCTGCCGCTCCAGTCAGGAAACTCGGCCACTTCCCAGTCACCAGGTGGGACACCCGCTGTCTCTCAGCTATTGAAGAACAGAAGCTTTGCATTCTCCCTTCAATCCAGACCCCAACCATGTGCTGCACTGGCCGGCAGTACATACAACACAGGCAACTGAAAGATTTGGTCTAGTGCTACTTATTTGCTCAGTCTCCCAATTATCTTGCATCACTTAGGACCTCTCCCTTCCTTCCCTAAGGGCAAGGGTAAACCCTAAATTCTGTGCCAAGATGAGCAAGTTTCCAGCTTGCCCAACTACACATTTCATAGAAATATCAATAAAGTGTTTTGAGCACTAATACTGCCTCTCCTTCCATCCCACCTGTTAGATATACAAATGCTAGTAATTCAGTGGATGAATAAAGATAAGACATGCAGAATCACATCCACACCATTTACTCCTACCTGTCCTCTCAGTGACAATCTATGCAGTATTATAAAATGCTTAAGAAACTGAACTTGCACAGAGACTAACTTAAAAAATTAGTGTGTTCCTCCTGCCTGTTATTACTAAGGATGAAGTCACTATAACAAGGATTACAAAATATTCTTTGAAACCTTATAAAACTGTTAAGCCTAAAACCAATCATTCAAAAGTTAGGAAGTGTCATTACTAAGGCTACCTATGAAATCCTAATTCAGCTTTTCTCTGCATAAACATTATGACATGGTATTTAACTATACAACAACAGATTGTTTCTTCACTTGAACAGCACACTAAAGTTTTCAGTAATGAACAGCTATTGGCCCCAATGTTGCACGTCTGCACATAAATTACATTTTTTGTAGAATCTCACAAAAACAGTTGCAAAATATTTCAGGAGGTCATCTACTCCATCCTTCCGTAACACTGTGGAATCACTGTTGCAATCCAATTCTATTTGATCATTATACAAGCTGTTCTTACAACTCCGGTGACAGACATTATTGCCCCAAACCATGTATTTCAGGGCTTCATTATCCCCACTGTTAGAAAGATCAGCAGTTAGAAAACCTGTCTTGTTCACTGCAATTCAAGTATTTTACTTCTTTTCTTACTTAACATAAACAACTGTGTATTACACTTTGCTTTGTATGTCTCTTTCATATGTTTGAATAAAGTCCTGTCCACCTGTTTTTTTGTTCTAGATTAGGCAACACAAACACTTCTGTGATCTGAACTCTCTCCAGCAGCCCATCTCTTCCTTGAAGGACAAGGTCCCATACTAGACACAGCAAGCATTCCAGCTGGAGCTCTTCTGTCACTGAAGAGAACAAACAAGGTATTACACAGGATATGCCAAAGCCTATAACCCATGTGTTCATGAGATCCAGCACCACTGTGATCTTGCTGAATCACATTCTGTTTGTGATCCACGATAAACACCAGATCCTTTCATACAGCACTGTTGCATTGCCTATTCCCCGTCTTACGTCTGTACAGGTTTTCAGCCCCTTCAGTATGATACTATTATACTGGAAAACATCTGGATTTTCAGGCCCTTCTTTTACTACATTTCCAGCATTCCTTGCTCCTTCTCCCTTTACTTGCTGGTGAATTTTAGCCTCTTACCTCTATTTCAAACCACAAGACCAGACACGCTGACTTGACCAGACGGCTAAAGCCAATTCAAAATTCTACACAGGGAATTAATTCATAGAAGAGAAGCCTCTCTAAATCAGAGGGGAGAATGGAAGAGGACTAAAAGGATTAGAAAACAGTTTGTGTGTGAAGAACAAGCAAGTAGGGGATGTAGGCTGAAACTGCTAAAACTGAAAGTGAGCAACAAACATCAGCAACCATAAAGGAGTTCTTTTTATGAAGATTTGATTTTTTAAAAAAAAATCAAACAAAATCCTACTACACTTTGATACAGCATATTATGTCTTCCCACCTATAAGGCTAGTTAGCCCTCACTAGAGTAAATGCATACCCTTACACCACCACCTGTTACTTTCTATTTGCTTACAAATAGTTTATTTCTTAAACTTCTTTTCTGTGGATTCAAGTTCCGTAGACTGGCTTAACATCCACTGGATCTTTACTGTTCTAAAGACAAAATTCTTTGGCTTTCTGATGAACTTTTCTCTTGTGCTCACTGTTATTGCATCTGAACATCTCATACTGTTTTGAAAATCAAACAAGAAATTACATCTAAGAAATTACATTTTACAAATGGTTTAACTAAGAAACAAGGTCAAATTCTGAGTGCCTAATTTGAAACATTAATGAGTATTTAGAATTACAGACACAACATCTATTCAAGAACAGCTCCCCTTGACTTCTTTGGCAGCTGCAAGCACTCAGCATTTCTGTAACACAGATCCCAGAGGTCTCACGTCCAGTAAATGAGGAACACACAGCTAGTGACCACCTGTGGGAAGCCTGGTTTAAGCAACTTGCTCACATCACTGAAACTCTGCAATAGCAACACAATTCAATTGTCTAGGACAGCATTTAATTACATTAACAGTGAAACCTTTATTCAAACTTCCCTTTCCCCCCACCTCATTCATTTCACACCTTCGAACATCTGCTACAAAAGGAGCAAGAGTCCTATAGATAACGTCTTCCTTTGCTATCCAACACCCATTTCTCCCCAGAGCAGGATCAGTTTTGTACACTGAATGCAATGAGGGTCCTGTCTGCATGTGGGTATGTGTATGTACAGATATTTATGTGCAGGTGCCTACATAGCTATAAATATTATCTATATGGATATATGCTTTGTGGTCACGTGAGTATAGCTATACCATAACTTACAGGCACATAAGTAGTTTAAAATTGTACAGGTTATTGTAACATCGGTATTTCCAACTTGCTGATTTTTGCCTTTGCAGTCTTCATATGCCGCTACAATTTCTGTGGAGGAAATTTTCCAGTTTTTAAAACAAACTCTGAAAAACACTTCTGTCACAAGGCTGAAACATGCGTATTCATGAAATGTTCAAGGAGTAGCAGCAGACTATCATGCTCCTGGCTGAGAGGAGAAAAAGGCCAACACTCTGAAGCCCTGGGTTCTGTGCCAAATTCTGGAGAAAGTGTCCCAGAGCAGCAGGCACACGCTTCCCTGTTCCTAAATTCCAAGCTTGATGCTATCGGCCTCATCTCTTCCAGTCTTGTCCCAGTCCCTTACATTCCCCACTTCTGATTCTTCCTTTCAACACTATTTTTTGGAAGCTTATTTTCCTTTTTTAAACTGAGTCCATCTGTGTTTCCTAGTGTGCTCATCCTACTACCAGGCTGCACTGCTTATTTCTTCTAGGATTCATTTCTGCATTGCAGTTTCCCTCATCCACAGACCTACTTCCCACTCCTGACCTAATGTCTTGCCTCCTAGTCTTCGTGCCCTGCCAGTTCCAGTTTCTTTCATCTCAAAAACCCTCTTGCAACTTGTGTGTCTCTTCCCCTCCTACTTGTACAACTCCCAGGTTTCTGCACACATCTCATCAATGAGCAGAACAGTGACTGGAAAAGATCCGTAGACCCTTCTCTTACTCCTGCTGCTTAACTAAATCCGAATCCCATGCTGCCTCCTTCTAAAAGCCTTCTCTCCATTCTCCCTCTTGGGCCTGATCAAGTACCACCACACAACACCGCACCACAAGGTAGATGCCCAAGTTCCCCTAAAAAAAGTAAAGTATTCCATTACATAGTACAGACACGTCCTTAAACACAAGGCAGGCAGGTGCCAGTTCTCAGTCCTAAAGCTCAATCCAGTACCACTTCTGGAGCAGTTTAAATAGACTTTCACAGGTAAGTCCAATCTTTCACCTATCATCTTGGGCTATGGGAAGCATGCTTAGTATGTTTGCTCAGGTGGCACATATATCCCCTGGTCAGTATTAATAGGTAGGTGAGGTTCCATGAGAATAGGATATATCCAAGTTTTAGCAGACAAAAAAAAAATGCATCATCTCTATCACAGCCATGTGTGCCTAAATTCGGTTGTTACAAGCTTTTGAAAAAAATCACTTTCAAAGCAGCAGCAGCGAAAACATCCCCTTCAGAGCAGACACAATCTGCCAAAGTTTAACTTCATGCTCCAAAGCATAAGGGTATTAAAGTTGTTCAGAAAAGAAGTTGGCAGGACTCAAAGCAGAAACCATTGTTTTCCTCTTGCCTCAACATCAGAAGTAGCTGAACTCTTTCAACTGACATTTTGCAAAGAAAAAAAAGCTTCAGCCCATAGCAACACACACAATTTATAAAATTTCAATTGAAATAGTTAAGTTTGTTCTCAACTCCGCTGCAAAGCAGTAATATTTCTTGCAAGCATCTTATAACATCTTACAGCTTTAATAAGAGCTAGCACAATCAGCCCAGTCTACCATTTTCCAGTATTTATTCTGTGCATTTTACATGCAATTGATTACACTGATATAATCAGTGACGTGACTACTGAAGGTCTGTTGTATCTTTTTCCCATGTCATGCGCTAGGAAGAAGACACCACCAATCCATTGCTCTTATGAAAGGTCTTCCCTTAGTCTTCCAAAACAGCTGTCTCCAATAACATCAACAGCTGAAAACACAGCACATATAGGGAGTGTCAATTAAATTTGTTATTGAGCTCATGTGTGTTTAGCAACCATTAAAGAAAAGCACAGAAATATGACTTTAAAATGGATAAAAAAAAGACATATCATGCAACTCCAGAGTACAAAACTGGCCGTACTGACAAGGACTCCATGAAAATGTCATTCTTATACATGAGCCAGAAAAGAAATTAAGTCTGCATTGTTCACTTAATGCTACCATTTGACTTAACTTTGGGATTCTAAGACAAAATTTGAATGACAACTTGTGCTATTTCCTTAAAGCTTTTTACTTATACATAAGTTCCCACGATGCACTATTTAATAACTCTTATGCAATTAGTGTTATTCATACTGTATGCCACAATGCGCCAGGCTGGAGACACACTAGTAGTTAAGGACACCATCCATAATAACTCTTACGCAATTAGCATTATTCATACTGTATGCCACAATGGGCCAGGCTGGAGACTCACTGGTAGTTTAGGACATCATCCATAAACAGATTTACTTTCAAATGAAGGAAAGCCATGTCTCCCACAGCTGAAGTGAGACTCTATTATTAAGAAGCCTATTCTGCTTCACTTCTCTCCCAAGCAACTCCCCCCCCCACATTCTGAATTGAGAAATAACAACTGGGTTGTCAGAACCTGCCACTTGGCACAACCATCAGCTTCCCAAGACCTCTTGGAAAAGATTTGTGCTGCAGCAAGAATCACTGCTGTTTAATGTGTCCAGTGCCTGAAATCTATTACCCAAGGTAGGTCAAAGCTGTTAAAGCCTATTTAATTAAAGGCATGCTATTTTTCAAGTCCCAGCCCTGCCTGAGAAATCTAAGACCTTGCTTCACAGAAAACAAATGTCACTCACAGAACAGACATAACTAAACAAAAAGCTTCACTGTCCACTAGCTTGTTTAGCATTCTAACTTCTTGAAAGAACATGCAAACAAAAAACACATTTCCTCTGGCAAGACTACAAGTGTAGCTTGTAGACACGAGGCTGACATAAATAAAGCAAGCACAGCATAGAAAGCAATCTTAAAGGGAATCCTCCAACCATATGGGTCTTCTGTGAAAATGAACTGGAAGCAAACTTGACAAGCTGAACTGGCCACAAGAGACATGATGCCAACTCAAGTGTCTGAAACACACTCATGCAATTAAGTTGAATAAACAATATCCTGCAACTGTCCCATAAGACAGCTACATCTGATTCCTTGCCTGACGTCCACAACTTGTCTTTGGTCCTTGAGTCTCTGAGGAGACTCACTGCAGACTTTTCTGAGCCCAGCACATAGCTCTCCTCTCTCCCATGAAAACAGCGCAGCAAGACAAGATAAATCCTCCTGATTGTCAGTGCGGAAGTTGCACAGATTGTACAATGGAACAAAAGCAAAAACACAGCCTGGGCAGAGCAGTAAGACATTCACAGAGCCTGACCAAAGCTCCAGTTCACAGAGGTGCTCAAATACATACCTACCTTTAGCACACTAGCAGCCCATCCACGTACTAAGAATTCAGCATCTGCTTAATTGTGGAAGCTGAAGCCCTGATTCAGCAACTTGTGACTTCAGTGGGAGCTGGATCAAGCATTCCAAAATCCAAGTTGATTTACTACTTAATTTTCTTAAGTACTGACATTCACTTTGCTATCTCAACTGCAAGCAAGTGGCCCTAACAGCCATTCCACTCTTACTGTATGCCTCTTCTGCATAACTCAAAGCTGTAGGAGGTTGCTCTTGCTGTTCCTAAATTGGTCAACACCAAATGGCACTGAAAAGCAAATGAATTGCACCCAAGAGAGATACTCAGGGAGTTGTAAATCTGTCCAGCAATTAAGTTAATGTTGTCTAAGCCTACTGCATATGGACCAGTATACCTCTCTTCTGTTTCACGTCACCCATTATACCATCAAAACATTTCAAGGCTAAAGAAAAGATTCGGATAAAGGCAGTGTCCTAACTTTGTAAACATTATGGGCCCAAGACAGAGAAATCAGACTCCTGTCATGCTTTTTAACAAAGCATTTCACCTTAACCGAAAAGGAACAGAATAGTCTCATCCTCTGCAACCTTTAAATCTTTAAATCTCTGCGATCAATGGCCCATTTCTAAGATGTGTATGAAAAGCATCCTCTGAAAAGCAAGTTTGCTCTTAGTATGCTAAAGTTCATTGTACACGGTTCACATGCCCAGTGGAAAGCGAAAATGTAGAGCACTCACAAATCAAAACAGCTTGAAGGCTCCTGCTCTAGACTGAGCAGGAAAGCATAGCTTTGGGTGAGATCTGTTGTCTCCAAGCGCTCCCTTCCAGCAGCACAAACACTGGCTAAGTTACATAATATTTCTACTGCTGTTTTTAAGTTATACAAGAATGCACAGCAATCACACAAAAGTTCACAGAAATCCACAGCAATATTTAATTAAGAACTACTAAGTATTACACAAACAATTAAACAAAAGCCTTCACTGACTTACTATGAAAATCTAGAAAAGGAAACCCAGCCATTCTATTAACCTCAAAGAGGCAAAAAACCCCCAAGCAAATCTCCAACTTATGAACCTACTGCTTTGCCTTCTCCTGTTTGTATGCAAAGCCTGCTCTATTTAAGAAAAAGACTCTCTGAAGCTTATTAGAAATTATCAACTTTCACGTAGGCTGGAAATGGAACATCTCTTGTTTGGCTACAAAGGGAGCTGGAGCAGAGCGTTAACTTCCCTGAAAAGCTAACCAGTCACCACCAAAATGCAAACTACTTTCTGAAGTGGAAATAACGCATTATTAAAAAGATAAGCATGTTTTATAACACCAAGGCTTCTTAAGCACCGAACAATAATCACCACGATTCTTGTGTTTAAATAAAAAGAGTCAACGGTGGTCGGTCCACTGGATGAAATAGGTTGGTGCAGGTTATCACTTCTTACCACTTATCAACAAGTTCTTAATGTTGATAAAAATTTATTACTTTATACCTGTTATCTACCAAAAAGAAAATCTATAGTCACAGCAAAATTGTCCCTTTCTACGAAATGGTAGTCGTTGCATTTTTTTAAAAAAAGTGTTAAAGATGAACCAAGAAGTGCTATGGGAGCAGAACCAAATGAGACATTTTTGTGATTAAACTGTCTGCTTAACTACAGACTAATTTTGATGTCTAGAGCCACTAGAGAAAAGGAGAGAGAAAAAAGGGGGTCACTAATTCCTGGCTACTTTGAAATACCCGCTGAACACACCACCCTCTGAAGCCCGAACAGTTCTCTCCACACACAAGTCGTGCCACAGCTGTGCTTGGGAAGGAGCATCTGGCCTTCCGAGGGGCTCTGATTCTTCCCGACTGGAAAGGCGAAGGAGAGCCAGGCTGCCCTGCACCCCGCAGGCGCTACCACCGCCTGAGACTCGGCACCCCCAAACGCGCCGGGCACTCCGCAGGCGGGGGAGAGGGGAGTGGGCGCTGGGAGCACAACTCCGGGCGACCGGCGGCCCACAGAGGACATCCCGCACACCCGAAACACCGGGTCCCCCGGGACAGGGCTGCCACCAACACCCCTCCCCACACCGGTTCCCTCCTTCGCTTCCACGGAACGGGTC
>NW_009211880.1:0-1860 GCF_000690835.1 Fulmarus glacialis
CCCCCCCCAAGAAGCACCTCAGGGAATAAGTGTTTGTTATGACACTGGCGTGAGCCATAGCTACGCTCTGAGTCACCCCCAGCGTGCTGCGAGGGAGGGACCAGCCTGGCCTGTCTTAATGCCAGTTCTCACTGTCACAACCGGGACTGAATCTAGTAAACCGTGTTGTCTAGAAACCCAGTAATCACAGTCACAGTCACCAGCAACAGGCACCGCCGCCGCATTGCTCAGCATGGGGATCCAGCCACAGCAGAACTGCACCTGGGACCAAATATCCATTTAAAAAAAAAAAAAAAAAATCAAAAGCAAAGAGATAGCAACATTTGGAGAAAAGCTGGGCTTCTTTGAGATGATAAACCAAACCGAGCATTAGCCTTGCTCTGAAAAGTCTGTAGTGATGGTTGAGGTCACAGCATGGGAGGAATGGGGGTGACACCATCAGCCCCAGTTCACAGCCCCCACATCCTCCAGCTCCCACAACTCACTGGCTCTGTTGCTGCTCCGATGCACAGAGCCAGACCTCGCCGGCAGCAGGCCACCAGCTGAGCCTTTTAGGCAAGCGTCTTTGAACAAAATCCCTGGGGTTTTAGCCTAAACTGGAAGGTGAGGTCCCAAACCCCCCAGCCGCACGGAGGTGTGCGCTTCAGCATCCTTGTTCGCTTCCCACAGCTGAGTTTTTGCCCTGCCAGTCTCGGGCAACAGGCTTCGCTTTGCCCAGCTTGGCTAAACGATGGTTTCCTGAAGTTAGTTCCAACTCTAAGAAGCCAACCCAAACCAAACACATCATTTCACAAACGAAAAAGCTGGCTTGAGCAGGGAGCCCAGCGCAGGCTCTCAGCTTGCGAGTCTCCATGGAGACCCGACCACTGCAAAGAGCAGGGAAAGGTTGCGTGGTTTTGCTCCATCACATGAAAAGAAGTTCTGGTAAGACGGGTAGCAAGCCCTTTGAAAAGCAGGTTTCCACACAGGCCCTCAGCTCAGCTGCTGTTTGTTAAAGTGCGGTTAGCAGAAAGAAGAGCCGCTCTAAAAATAATGCCTCAGCATTCCAGATGAAGTTGCCTCCGATGAGTTTCCTCTTCAATCTGCTCTGTTTGCAAGTCAAAACAACTTTTTTTTCCTCCCCTGTCAGCTCTGAGGACTCGGCTGGTGCCTGGCAGCTGGAGCCATCTCCATCCTGCCTCCGCAACCCTGGGGCTCGCCAGGCAGCTGTGCCCACCTCGCTGCACGGGCACCCAGCACCCCACGTGCGGAGTGGGAAGACGCCCTTCCCTGTCCCTTTCTGAAAGCCGGGCTCATCGAAATCCAACTGTGTAATGAAAACAAACTCACTGCTGTCAAGCTATGCAAGTGAAACGGGCCACGCACGTGCCTCTGCGTGTGCTTCATCTCCACTGACATTTAGCTGTCACATAACTCCGGACCCTCAGGTATGTTAGAGAGAAACTCGCGGCGGTTATCTAATGCAAAAGCTCTGCCCTGTAAGAACCTGTACTGACACGGCCCCAGGAAGGTAACCAAAGACTTTAGATTATTTGCATAACATCATAAAAACAAAACAAACAAAATCACATGGAGAGAGAGAGAGGTTTTAGGTGCTGCGGAGTCGCCACTTCATTGCACCGAAGGAGACCAGTGTTTGCTCACTGCAGCCCACGTGACGGCATGGCCCACGCAGAGATTTAGGAAAGGACTTTCCTGTTGCCTCTGGGAGAGCTGTTCCCCGGTGTTAAGAGAACAAAAGGCCCATCCACAAAAGCCCTTCTGCAAACACCAGATTACACATGCGAGCAAAACCACTCCCGTGCTAGCCCGCAGCACGCGCGCAGAGCAGGCTCGCCGTGCAGCGCCCTTGCACCCCTG
>NW_009211881.1:0-383 GCF_000690835.1 Fulmarus glacialis
GCAGCCACCCCCAGGCAGGGGACACCCAGGCGCTCGGGGCTGTCCAGCCACCACCCCACCTGGTTAATTACTTTAAGCGATTACGAGTCTCTTCGTCAGCACGGCAGATTAGACCCTGCAGCTGGGAGCTGTCTTCCCCCACAGCCCTCCTCCCCCAGGGGACAACATGGTGGGGGGGATTCTGCCCTGTCCCCATTCTTAGGAGCAAATCCCACGTCTCCAACCCCACAAAGGTGCCCTCTGGTCCCCCCCCACCCAGCTCGGCAAAGCCCCCAGGGATGCCCAGGCCAGCAGCATCACCCAGGGCACAGCAGGGACACGGGGTCACCCAGGCTGTCCCTAGTGATGGGGGGGGACAGGCTGAGCGTCACGCAGAGGCGGGG
>NW_009211881.1:437-1835 GCF_000690835.1 Fulmarus glacialis
GACAGCGCACCCCAAAGGTGGGTGGGGGAGGACGGGGCAGCCGCCTGCCGACTCAGCGCGCCGATGAATTACACCGGATTAGAGGTCCCTGCGCAGGTCAGCGAGGAAAGGAGCCAGGGAGGCTTTCCGCCTCCCGGCCTGCTCCTGCCGGAGAATTTACAGCCAGGACTCCACGACGGGCTGAGTAATTAGTGCCGGGAGGGAAATGGCTGAATCAGCACCCAGCAATCGGCACCGAAGGGATGGAACTGGAGGAGGGGGGGATCACACAGCCCCAAGCTGGGGAGGCTGCGGGACTGACAGCGGTCCCCCGGGATACAGGGGGCAATGGGTAGACCCTGCCCTGCTGGCAGGGGGGTCATCCCTACGGCCCTGAGCATTGGGGGAAAGCTGGCTAGCCCAGCATCCCATCCCCGACCCGTTCCTCTGGGACCAGCTCTGGTCCAGCATCTCTGAGTCGGTCCCTCGAGGTGTCACTTTGGGAACGCTCCAGCAAACAGCCCCGGGATGCCACTAGGGCACGCAAAAGCCCCCCATCCCGCTCGCTTAAACACACGCATCGCTCCGGTCCTCCCTTCACAGCCTGGAGAGAGATGCTGCATCCCCAGGATGCTCGAGCCTTGGGATGCCCAAGCATCCACCCAGCCGTGCCCGGGCAGCCCTCGGGCCTTCGTGGCTGCCATCGATTTACCGGGGTTGGGAACGGTAGGGCTGGCTCCCCGTCAGACCCAGCCCCTGCTCCGTGGTGGATTACAGCCATTTCCCTGCCCGTTCCCCCTCCCCGCTGTCTGCCTCCTGCCTCCGTCTGCTGCCTGGTTTTACGAGGGCCATTTCCAAGAGGTCGCTGGAAATAGATTTTTATCACCTCATGATAAATATCATTTATGGTGACATTACTGCTCGGAGCAGCCGTGTGGAGGAGGGAGGAGAGGCGGGCAGGCAGACGCCCGCTCATAGCCCCCAGCTCTGCAAGGCACCGCCTGGGCCCCTCCTCGTCCTGTCCCCATCCCCGCAGGTTCAGGCAGTGCCAAGCCCCGACACCATCCATCGGTGGCCCCGAACAGGGGGAGCCGCATCATTAGCCCCGCGCGCCATTAGGCACTTAAAAAGCCATAGGAATAAGCCGCACCATTAGCTGACAAGCGAGCTGGGAGGGGAGGGATGCACGGCGGCGGCGGGGGGAGCCGAGCGTGGTCTGGGGGATCTCACCACCCTACATGTCGCAGGGCGCCCACAAACCCCCTGGGAGAGATGCTCTGGTCCCCAAGAGCTCCAGTACGCCCGGGAAACGGGGGCAGAACAGCCCCCTCCCACACACAGCTCCAGGATGGAAAACCAGGGGCTTTCAGAGCTGACACATCACTTCTGCAGGGGTGAAGCCACCAGGCACCTCTCCAG
>NW_009211882.1:0-356 GCF_000690835.1 Fulmarus glacialis
TCTATGATTCTATGATTCTATGATTCGAATGTAGCTGTAACATCCACCTAGTCCTGTGCCAAGCATAGTACAGGCTAATTCGGCTACATGTGTCGATAATGCCACAGTCCAAACACGCAAGGTCCAAAACACAGTTGCCTTCATCTGAGCAAAACTAATGAACTAGAGCAAGCTCATTATAAAATATGATAGGAACAGATACCTTCTCCCTTTTCCTACAGAAGGTTGGCAGTTGTAGCTCTCACTGACAAAGTGGAAAATGAAGATTTGAGGACTTCTAAGATCTGAAAAGAAAAAAAAAAATTGTTTCCAATATAGTTCACTCCTCTCCTCTCCTCTCCTCTCCCCTTCTCTGT
>NW_009211882.1:380-5391 GCF_000690835.1 Fulmarus glacialis
CTCTCCTCTCCTCTCCTCTCGTTTATTGAGTGGGCAGAGAAATGACCTAGAGGAAGTATACGACCTGCACATAAAGTCTACATGCTTAACTCTTGCTTCTATTTACCTTTATGAAAGGAATCTAATATTTAAAGTTTCAATACTAACCTTGCATGCTTGCACATTACACTTGTTCTTCACATCCTTGTATTCCTGCTTTGTATTGTAGCTCCAGTCAGCTTCCCTGTAATCCTGTTTTTTGTTAAATTAATAAATTTTATTTGCTTCTGGTCAATCTTTTTTTAGTCTAGTTTCTAACAGCTAAGTTTTAACAGTCCTTATCTGGAGTTATTAGCAAGAATTCACTGTTATACCTATGGGTAAAACAATTCCTAAACACAGACAGTGAAATAATCTTGAAAAACTGTCACTGACATTTACTGGTACAGGTACAAAAGCTACAGTCACTCTGTTTTTTAATGATGGATGGGATTGTGACAGCATACCTTAACTGACAACCTAAAATACATGTAATAATTATTTACTCAGAATGACCCACCAACATAAGTTGTGAAACACAAATGTTATCTGTATTAAACATAAGGAATTATAAAACTACATATTATGTAAGAGGTTGTAAGATTGGAGCTGATAGCCCTAACAACTATACTAGAATTCATTCTGTAGCTATCATAGTGCCACACAGCTGAAACTGGAATAATAACCTGAACAAACAAATTAACGAAGAAAATTCTTTGGATTACTATTTGCTATAGAATGCAATGGATGCAAAACAATGATACAATTTTTTCTTTCTTTTTTTTTTTTTTTTTTTAATATATGTCTTAGTACTTCTAGCAGGTATTCAGCAACAGATAGTACACATGTAAAAATCCCATTACAATGCATTGTATTTCAAATAATTGTTCTGTTTTGTTATCCTCATATGGTCCATAAAAGGCTTATTTTGCAGTGCTGTTTCCCTCAGAGGAAAAGAAATAAAAACCAATAAATTAAAGAGACTTTAAATTCTTAGCAACTTTTACAAAATATACTAGTAAGTTACTATATCCATTTTTAGGTGCATAAAATCTAAACCTGAATTTCTTTCACTTCATACAGGATTATGTTCTTTTCCTTTAGGCTACAAAACTTGAGATCAATGGGAAACTTGATAAGGTTTAGCTCAGGTCCTTTTTATGAACATTATAGCAATAAGATTTTATGGTGCTTGCACAAAAGCTAATAAAAATACGTTTTGAACTTATTTTCCCAAATGATCCACAAACCCATCATCTGATCCATGAGAAAGCAATGGTTAAACCAATAAAGAAGAATCTTACTATCTGCTTTTTAGCCCAGACCATGTCTGTCTACACAATAAGCCAGACATGTGGCTTGTGCAAATAATCGTAGATCAAACAAATTCAGGGTAGCTAAGTCAATTATACTAGCTGAGGATTTGGCTCAATAACTTGCATTAGTATTTAAGTGCAAAAGGGGCTATACACATATTCACTTGAAATAATTTATGATTCCGTCCGAGCTGTTGTTACCCTACGTAACTGATGTAAACTCATTTTTAGTGATTTTATTTATTCGTAAAGAAAGAAGTTGTCTTTTACAATAAATGTGGATTTGAAAAGTGCATTGGGATTGATAATTTGCTTACCTATTTCATGCATTAGCTTACTGGTACCTGACAGCAATGGAAACTATGATGTCTCAGGTGATATATTTTTTCCACACTCATTTCAGACCCTTGCAACTGGAAGCACTCTCAATGCTTGTAATGTTAACAGTTGTTCATATTTTCTTTTGTCTCATATTAAAGACCATAACACCCTCAGCAGCAGGGCTATGGGTTCACTGATATTGCTACTCACTTCCCAGGGAAAGCGTTCATCTCGTGCTGACCTCCATCAGAGTCACTCTGTTCTTTAGCTTATTCCTGCATGAGATAAGAATTGGTCTTGCAAGTACCAGTAAGCTGCACTGTCATGTGACATGCATTCTGACATTTCCCTCCTCGGGCAGTCTTTATACTTTTCAGAGTCTCTCACTTTAATTCAAGCTGTCTTTTCAAAAGCCAGAAGTGCTGGCTGACACTTCTGTTTACACCTTTCTCTATTTTTGGAACTTATCAACACTATGTGATTTTAAAATGTATATTTAAATGAGGCTGTATCAGGGATTGTAGCATGTTCAGAAGATGGACCAAATTCCCAGCAATGGTTCTGCTTTGTTTGAATTATCTGCAGACACATCGTTTTCACTACTTTCAGGCCTGTTAACACTCAATGATGCAAAATTGTCTTCAGGTCAGTGTATGAGAGACCTGGATTCACTGTGCAGAAAGGACAGAATATAAGAAGTTTCCTGGAAGAAGTGGATGAGCAAGAACCTCCACCGCGAGATCTCAGGGGCTCCTTGCAAACTACTGAGGAGCATGCACAGTCTAGGCAAGGAGTAATTGGACATTTGCACACAAGGTACACATTAAAACTGCGTACAATGAAAACATGTCCAGTAATTCTATGGCAATCTGTACTCAACTTCAAGCTCTCCCTGCCACAGTGACAGAAACATTGCCTGTTGCTCAGCTGCTCTTCCTAGGCTGATGTATGGAGAATTCCCTCTCTGGGGAGGGACATCATTGCTCTTCAAGGCAAGGCTATCATTGTACAGCCAGATGAGGAAGGGCATCTCTCACATTGCCTTTTCCCATTGTACACACGTACATTTTTTCATAATTTCACTTCTTATGAACAAGCTATCCTAAAGTCTATGACTTTTCTTTCTTCATAAGCATTTAAATATCTTAAATATTATTTGTACTGTGAGTTGCTTTTGTTACTTGGCCTGTGTACAGATACAAATTTATCCCCATTGGCACTGTTCTGTGCAGTACCTATCATCATGCATCATTTACTGAGGTCATGAATTTCATCATTTAGACCAAAACAGAACGTATCCTTGTAGGACACTGGAGTACATCCTACTGGGGAAGAGGCCTTACTCTTCCATACAGGATATTCCAGGGAAAAACATGAAACCATCCTCCAAATACAAAAGGCAACCATTAATTAATGTTGTGATCTGAAAATATGTGAAATAGGTTCTTTTCCTGCACAAAGAAAAGAAAGCCAGATTCCTTGCAATTAAAACTGGTCAAGTAGTACTAGTGAATCCAGCACTTAAATTATTTAGTATTGTTACGCACAAGCTAGTCCTAAAGCTTGTGATATTTTTTGTTCATTGGCATTCAAACTTTATGAGAAGAACCATCGTTCTGTGGGTTGCTGTGCAGGTTTTGGCTGGGGTAGAGCTAATTTTCTTCATAGTAGCTAATATGGGGCTATGTTTTGGATTTGTACGGCAAACAGTGTTGATAATACAGGGATGTTTTCGTTAGTGCTAAGCAGTGCTTACACAGAGTCAAGGCCTTTTCTGCTTCTCACACCACCCCACCAGCGAGGAGGCTGGGGGTGCACAAAGTTGGGAGGGGACACAGTTGGGACAGCTGATCCCAACTGACCAAAGGGATATTCCGTACCGTATGACGTCATGCTCAGCATGTAAAGCTGGGGGAAGAAGAAGGAAGGAGGGGACGTTCAGAGTGAGCAAGAGGCTGTGTGGTGCTTAGTCACCGGCTGGGGTTAAACCACAACAGTTGCTCGTAAACTGTTCATAAACTGATTACTTGGACTCTATACAGTATTATTTTAACTGCATGATAGATCACTGAAATTTCTGGTTTTTTTAACATAAAACAAGTGTTGAACATCAAACAGCTTATGGAATATGAAAACACAAAACTAGAACAAGTTAGTAAGTTAAATATTTACAAGTTTAAAGCATCTGATAATCATCTGAAGATTCATGACTGCTCTGATCCAGCACACATTTACTTGCATGCATATTAACAGACATATTTGCTTATATTATTTGGTAGCCTTTAACTTTCGTGGGTAGATTCCAATATCTTTCTTTGTCTCCCCTATCATCTGATCTCAGAAACTGTGTTTTAGTTACACGTATACTACCTTTTATAGTCATACATAAACCTATATATATCAACAATTTTCTTCTCTTCTGTTGTATTTCCCTTCAAACCTTTCTTTCCCCAGGGAGATAACAACTTTTTTTTTCTTTGCAGTCTAAAACAGACAGAGGTTTTCCTTTCAGTTTTTGGCTTTCCAAGGATTGAGATTCGCAAATTCTTTGTTCAGGTGAATATAGAAGGAAACTACTTTTGGCCCATCCAGCAATTTTCTCTTCAGAAAGATGATAACTGTCTAGCTGTTGGCCTTCATTTCTTCATTTTAGCAAGCCACCAAGAGTAAGTATGACTGTCCTTTCTTCCAAAATAATCAGCTGCTAGTTAAAGAAAGAAGAAATATCAGGAAATATCAAGTAGGGAAACCTTTAAAATATATGAACACATATACGTCACATGTTAACTTGAAGAAGAGATAGCAAAAAGATTAAGCAACTCCATCCCTACAAGAGCCCAAGACATGAACTTAAAAGCTAATAGCTCCCAGACAGGACAAGAAACCTTTTGCTATTGCAAAAGTGATGAATGGTGTGAACTTAATTAAAGGACATCACTGTGACTTTCTATATACAGAACACCAAAAAAAAACCTGGGAAGGAATCTGACAGAAAAGCAAATTAAAAAACCACAAAGCTGTATATCCAGGTCTCCTTATACCTAACAACATCCAAATAAAGCACATAGGACTGGTTGTTCCTGTGGATATTTAATAGTTTGGTTCAGAAGAAAACAAAAATAAGAGATAAAAACAAGCCTTTTCTGTTTTTCCTTCTCTTTGGGAAGGCATTTCAACAACAGAAAAAAATAGGCCTCTTAATTCCTGGTAGTAAATCAGTTGGCCAAGTGTTTTGGAGTTGCTTATCAGCTTCAAAATGGCCTAAGACAAGCCTAAAATGCAAGCAATCACAACATGGACTCTTACTATCAACAACACCGAAGGATATTGGGGCCGGATGGGATCCACCCGAGGGT
>NW_009211883.1:0-6170 GCF_000690835.1 Fulmarus glacialis
CCGCCGCTGCCACTGCCACCGCCACCAGCATCGCCACCGCCGCCGCCATCGCCACCGCCGCGCTTCCCCGCAGGCTCCGTGGCAGAAGGGAAACGCTTTTGGCAGAGCAAAACTAGACATTGTACTAACCCCGTGAATGCAGACAGATAGAAACAACGCAAGACAGTCTTACCTGCAGTGACCAAAAAAATAACCCTAATGACTCTGGGAGAACGTTAATTCTTATACAAACATCTTTATATGATGTCACCTCCCATGGCAAGGGGGGTGGACTGGGTGATCTTTAAAGGCCCCTTCCAAACCAAACCGTACTATGATTCTATGATTCTATGATTCTATGAATATTTAAGCAGATTAAAACAGTGCTAATCCCTTTCCAAAACAGACACATTTTGATATCAACATCACTAGAATAAACTCCAACAGCAGTGCAGTCACCCTTCTGCCATGATTTTTCACAGTGATTATTTCAGAATCTGCTGTAGGTTAAAAACAAATAATTATATTTAAGTTACGGCTGGGTTCTTGTGAGCAGGTGTTAGTTAGCAGTTAGCTGATTTTAACAGCGCAATTCAAGAGATTCCACGTATTTTCTCCACAGGAGAACACCGAGGCTGAACTTAAGAAGAAACCTGGATTTGGGGTGATACTCTCTTTTCTCTGGAATTAATAAAGTAGTTCAAAGAGATCAGAGAAAGACAAGATCAAACATCTGAGTCAAGGAAGGACTTAAGACAACAGCTGCTTCCACAGGGGGATAGTGAGTCCTTCGTACAGTGAGCCTAGGAGCTTTCAGAAGGAGGCTTATTAGGAAGATAAATGAGATAGGAAGCTGTTCTCTGGCTGGCAAGTGGCCAGAGAAGAAGGACATGAATGAAAAGCACATAAACAAAGGCAATAAAACAGTCACACTCATAAGCAGTGCAGAAAAGCACTCCTGAGACAAAGAAAACAGGATGGAAATCCCAAAGAGAGATACCAAAGAAGGGCTACCTAGCTTGTACGCCTGGGAAACCCCTGGGGGTCCTTTAGGAGTGTCTAATTAACTCCATTGCTATCCTACTATTTGATTAGCTGTTACTTTTCACTCTTTTTTTTTTTTTTTCCTTATCAGGAGTTTGTGAATATTTACTAAAGAGTGAAAAAAAGGTCAAAATTCATGGATTTGAATGACCAGGTAACCAACTTTCTTTCAAATTACAGTACTCAAAGCATGTGAGTAGATTCATTAAAGAGATGGATTTTTTCACAGTCCCAGCTGTGACACTTGCCATGGGACAGATGGCACTGTCCAGAACACATTCCACTGATTTATGCCACATAGAATTAAATTACTCAAATCTTATCACGGACTTCATAGAAAGAAAGTGTTCTTAATTTTACACTATATTTTCCTTGGCTTCAGTTCATCTCCTTACTCCTGTTTATACATCTTTTTCATTTTAAACAATATACGTCCTTCACAGAAGGCGTATAGTACTCCAGAACAGTACTGACATGTCTGATTCACACTGTCTTTGAGACAGGCTCACTGTAATTGATAGAAGCATATTAAGAAAGGGGTGGAATTATTCAACATTCAGATTTTATTTTCATTGCTTGAATATGCTTTGTACAAGAACTTCTTGGAAGGGCAACAAACGGTACCATGGCCAAGCCTTTTATATCCTTCAGCTTCATTTATTCATGTCTTAACTGTTGCTGGTTTTTTGTCCACATTCGCTCTGAAAGGGTGCAGCACAGCAGGTCTTATTTTATTAACAGGATATTTGGGTAGAAGCTCTTTGTCAGATCAAATCATTGCTCAACAAAGTAACAGGAGCAGTGTGAAGCAGCAGGTTTTCCATTAGCATTCTGCCTAGAACAAAGGTGCGGTTCTGCAACTAAGGGCTCAGTGCATGTCTCTCTGTTTTCTGTTTTGGAAGGGGCACAACAACTGCATGCTAAGTGCATTTAAACGGCTTCATTCTTTGGATCCAGATCAAAAAGGAAGATCTCTTTTACCAGTGTGTCCAAGACAGGGTTCTCGAAGAAGAACATAGCTGTTGCTGTGTTATCTCATCTCTTCTTCTCAAAAGGCAAGTCTTTTCTTGTTTAAAGTGTGAAGGAGATTTATTATTCCTATTGTACTGACATCGCTGGCCCAAGCTCTGCTTGCTTTCCTGAATCAAATCAACAGGATTTGTTCCAGGAATCAGTACTAAAAAGATTAAGAAAATAATGTTTGTGGGAGGGAAATAATTTTGGAAAACTTTCATGTTCATAGCTTCAAAATAATACAGCAAGAAATCAGCATGTTTCATCTCAGAGAGTAACAGAAATCTTAATCTTTGACTGTTAAAATAATCCTTAAAATATTATTTTGGATACCTTTTGGCCTTTTAAAAAGCATTTCATACTAACTGATTTTAATAGTCTTTATCAGTGTACGTAACATTTCAATGTGAGCAAAAAACAGCCCAGATTTGCTGTAAAATCCAGCATAACTAGACAGTGTCTGACAGTAAAACAGTAGTTATTAACCCAATTGTGGTTCCCTTATATATTTTTTAAGGATTATTATTTAGCCTTATATTATTTAGCCTTATAATTTTGCAGGAAGATATAACTTTATTGGAAAGATCTGACATATAAAAAATTATCTTTTTAAAGTTTGCTGAGTTTTGAAATGTCTAAAAGAAACATTTCTTTACCGAGAGGGTAGTCAAATACTGGAACAGGCTTCCTAGAGAGGTGGTCATGGTTGTCAATGTTCAAGAGGCATTTGGACAATGCCCTTACCAACATGCTTTAACTTTTGGTCAGCCCTGAAGTGGTCAGGCTATTGGACCCTTCCAACTGAACTATTCTAGTCTAGTCTAGTCTAATGTAGTCTATATAATTATTTGATCTGATGTAAAATATTTTTACTCTTTTCATTTATAAAATCTCAATATTTAACATGAAAGTGTTGAAGTCAGAGTACCTTAAGAGGTCGAAATGTGTAAATGGGTACATTGTGTGCTTAACTCATAACATTGTCTAACTGGCAAGGCAGTGTGCTCTTCCCTGGAGATGCCGGCTCACAAACAGTGGCAAAACATTTTGCTTTTGATTCTGAGGTCTTCATGGTGCTTCGCGTGCAGTTTAGAAGAGCAGCATGTGGTATATGCAATTCTTTCTGATTTGATCTGTTGCGGGTATATATTGAAGTCATTGCTGTTACTTTCTTCCTTGATGTTAAGTGGTAAATATGCTACACGAAGGAAAGGAAGAGCAGTGAATTTTTATGGGAAGAGCCTATGATTTTGAATAAAGTGTAGGCAACACCATTACAGACAGGTGCCCTAGTTTTTGCTGTCATAAGCTTGCACTCAGAAATAGCTGGGTTTCCTTTTCTGTGCTATCTTCATGGGAAAATGAAAGCTGAAATTCTCATTTATATTTTAAGTCCCCCATGCCAAGGATGCCCACGGCCATGTGCTTCACTGAGACACACTCAAATTCTGCTTTACTCCACAGTTAGCCCTGCTGAAGTCAGCATAAATAAAGGAAGTACATGACCTTGAATGTCAGCTTTTACTCTTATATAGATACGCACAGTCTCGTTTGACATTAACTGGAATTATCTGGCTCATATAAAGAGTTTATATGGAGTTTCTCTACGAATTTTTTTTTTTTGGTTCTGTATGCTATAAAGAATGGATACCTTAATATATCTAGCATCTGTGAAATCTATGTCTCAAATATTCTCTCAATTCTTTATTGTTTTCAGTTTTGTTGCAAACCCACACATAATATCTTTGCTGTTCAAAAGACCTAAGAAAAGGTTCTCTAAGAAAAGGTAGATTGTCTTACCTACATTAAGATTATACGAAATGAGTTTATTGCATCCTTATTTGATGAAACCTGTGATTCTTAGAATCAGTTAAGAAAAAATAGTTTTATCAATAATTAGGGGTTAAGAAGGAAAAGGTGCTCCATCTGATCTGCCATGCCTATTTGCTCTAAGTTCCCCTAATAATTTACAGTAGTTTCCTCTTTCCCAGTCAGTACTCCTCAGGGAAGGCTGTGATACCACTCAGCTTTTCCGTCAATTTCACACTTAGAGTTTGAGTGCACAGAATAAGTTACCACACATCATTTTTTCCACAGTAATTGTCCATGTGCTCTCTTATACCCTAAAAAGTGTGAAGTAATTTAAGACAACTTACCTTTTATAGATAGAAAGGCAATTCCCCATTCATCTGAGAGAATCAAACAGTTCCAAAGCCAGTTGCTGCAAAGCCACTGATGTATGGTAGCTTGCTGATGGGTTGGTCCACCTTAGAATCATCTTCTGTGTGGGAAGACTCATGATCAGCTATCATCTAATCTGGGATACACTGAAGCACTGGTCATGTTTTAGCAAATTTTATAAAGCTTAGAATTGTGTACAATTTTTATGCACTCAAGATCATTATTAGATTTTAAATCTCTACAGATATTCAGTAAATAAAGTATCTGTGTATAAGCACAAATTGTCCTCTCTCTTCAGAAAGGTAAAATTTAACACAGAGTTTCTGAAGTATCTTAATTTAATCAAGGAAAATACAAACAAAATACTCCATACAAAAAGACAACTGCCATCTATGGACTAAAACAAGTGATCAAATTTATCAGCTGAATTAGAGGCTGAACTTTCCTAGTCTGGCACAAGGATGATGTAATTCAAATTATTGTAGTCTGAATTGAAAAATGGCAAAATTAACTCAAGTGACTTTGCATTGATCATAAAAATAAGCATGTAGTTCATCACCATAGCTCAATTAATGCAACATAACTTGCTACATTACAGAAACTTTGTGCCTGAGTCCTTTCTTTTATTAGGATCGTTTAAGGACCAATTTTAGTGTATGGATAATTTGCTTCATCACCTGTGAAGAAGGAATGTGGCAATAATTTTGTACAGCTATCAGCAGTACACCCAGTTTTGACAGTAAGAAGACGCTATTCCCTGTTTCTCAGCCTGTGCTGACTATGGGAAAGAACAAGATGTCAGGCTGTGAAATTATAACTTTCCATTGCACCTGGCACAGCCTTAGAAAATGTGCCTAGAACAGAACCATGGTGACTTCATTGGAGTCAGTCTTTTGTGCTTTTACAAGTAAATATAGCATTGGGGTTGAGATTAAGTTTTTCAGAAATTCACTAATTGCTGATATGTCCACAAGCAAAGACATTAACATGTAATAATAACAAATGATAAGTGACACAAAACAACTGTCAAGTGTTTCATACTGTGAGACGTATTTTCAATGACTTTATTAAAGTTTTTATATTGCAAAACTAAATGAATTGTATTTGTCACATAAACTGTGTAAGGGAACAGAGGAGAAATTTACTATTAACTTAATTAAATACCTATGCATAATGCCAAGGAAGATCACTGGCAACATAATATATCTTCTTGGATCAAAAGTGTTTAAAGACATAATTCACCTGATGATAATGGGCTTTGAGATTATAAATGTTGGTTATTTGCTTCAGAGCTAGCGATTTCTCATGGAATTATCATACTAAAGATATTGCTTTTATGAAAGAATTAATTATAATTGGTTTTCTCTAAGACATGCTGAATACATATAAAGCTGAGAAATTAATAAATACCACATTGTGTCATTTGTGTATGCCATGGATTCAGATGATGGCAAAAGAAATTATTTTCCTTTCATTTGCATCTATGAAGATTTTGAGTATTCTCAATGAATGCAGTAAAATTGCATCGATAAACATTGCATCAATAAAAGAGGAAAATTGGCTCAAACTGCACTAACTACCCATCAGCAGACCTTAAGTGCCTCTGTGAAAAGTTGTTAGATAATGATGTGACAAAGTTCTTCAGTTCCATGCTCATGAAAAGGATTTGACCCTTAGTTTTTAATCTTCTTTAAGAATATAAATAGTTTGGAAGATAATTTTTGAAATCCATCTCTGTTTGTTTAGGCAGGCACATTTTTTCTGGCTCTAATAAATATTTTGCAACTGATTGAATGATTATGGCAAATGGGCTTGGGAGAGCTCCACCTGAGAATTAGCAGAGCCCTCAAGTGTTGTCCTTTCCTTGGCTGTGGAAGAACCCCTCAGCTGAGGTAAAGGAGGTACTACCACATCCTAGCTAGCTGTTGTGATTTAATCCCAGCTGGCAACTA
>NW_009211884.1:0-452 GCF_000690835.1 Fulmarus glacialis
CTGCCAGAGCATGGGAAGCTGAAAAGTCCGTGCCTATAGACTACTTAGCAACAATTAAAAACATCAGTGTGTTATCAACATTCTTCTCATCCTAAATCCAAAACACAGCACTAGGAAAAAATGTAACTCTATCCCAGCCGAAACCAGGACAAGCTGGCAGGACGTCCCTTGTGCTTATCTTTCTGGCAGCTTTTTGTTGCTGGAGTGCCTGTTACATGTAACTAGAAACATCTTTCTTTGCCTCTTTGGTGGTAACATTGCTTACATACTCATGTAAAATGCTTATACATTATGTTTGGTCCTGCCATCATGGAGTTACAAAGCACCTAAATGCTGTTGTTAGCTATACTATTTTAGTATGCCTACACTTTGTTTCAAGGCAAACTAATAATAATTATTGTCCTGGTTTCGGCTGGGATAGGGTTAAATTTCTTGCTAGTGCTGTGTTTTGG
>NW_009211884.1:1278-1633 GCF_000690835.1 Fulmarus glacialis
TTTGAAAACTATTAATAGTTTCACCTCGGAGGATGAATTTAGGGGGAGACAGGATGGGACACTTTCTCCCACTTGTTCATCATCCCTTCCATACCTTCAGAAACTCCTTTTTCTTCTATCCTCTTCATGAAGACGTCCACAATCTTCCCTGAGAATTGTGAATATCCTTGGGATGTTCAAACAAGCGTGTTCATATTGCTATGTCTCCTGAATGTGGTTCAGGTCTTGTTTAGGATTAAACAACTATTCAGGAATACTGTCCAGAGATCAACCCTCAGCAACAAGAAAAAAAGGAGAGTGCACAGTGGTGCCTTGTTGGGGTGGGCGGAGCAGCGGGTCCCGGGGGTGGCGGGCA
>NW_009211885.1:0-4118 GCF_000690835.1 Fulmarus glacialis
GAGTGAGCGAGCGGCACCTGCGGGTGAGGGCGGCTCCCTGGCTGCTTCGGTGCGGTGGGCCTGGCAAAGGTGGAGGTAGAAGTGCAGGGAGTGACTCGGTCAGCAGCGGCCGGCCTGTCCAGGCTGCTGGGGAATAACGGGCAGAAGTACCACAGCACAGTTCGGTGAGCTCTGCTTCCGAGGGTAAAAACAACGAAAATCACTGCAGGGTGGTCTTTCTTAGCGACATACTTTCTCCTGTATTTAATAAATTTGTATTTTATTATGAATAATCGTGCAGATTATTCACTACTTACAGCTTTTGTTCCTTAGGAAATAAAATTCTGAGAACTAGTTTTTGTGTCTGCATCTGTCTCTGTAACTCCCTCAACTGTCTGTACGAGTAATAGTAACTTGCAAGCATATATATTTTTTAATTTTGTGATGAAAAAACCATTTTTATATGGTATGGTAGGATTTTTTTTTTTTCTTCTGTTTTATCTGTAAAGGTCTTTTCAGGAAAAGCAGACACAACTATGGAAAGAAACCAATGAAGGAACCACTTAGAAAGTGTTTGAATGCAGTATTTCCACAAAACCCCAATTACTACCCCAATTAGTGGTAGTCCCACTAATGCTTTTCAGAAACACACTGAGGCAAAAAATGGACTTTTGAGATGATCTGTGATCCTTAAAATTGACATTTTTAATGACAAGATTGTTGCAAATTAGTTTGTATTTTTCTTCATATATATATTCTAATTAACTATTGATCACAATGATGACACTATTCTGTCATCAGATTAAAAACTAACCCGTTTCTCTTTTTTTCTGCTTTTGCTTTAAAAAAGAAGCATCAAAGGCCTGGTCTAAAGCCGGACTGCAATAACAGGAACTTGTCCATTAACTTCAACAGACTCAAATCAAATTCTCAATTACAACTGGTTAGCAATTTTATCTAAAGTTTCTTTCAGTGGGAAAAAAAGAAACTTTTTTTGAAAGTTTGACTGGGAAAGACTTCTCAGCTTCCAGATGGAATTTCTAGTAAGAACAAGTGAGATAATGACTCCGAAATAGTCTCACTTGAGATGTGGGAGTTTCAGATTTGTGCTCCTGCTTTGCCTGTTCCAGGCCCTCCCACGTCTTGCAGAAATAGACTAAGGATTGGCATATAAAATTGTCACCTGTTTTTCTAGACAAGTTAAAATTTAACTATTTAACAACCCAAATGCTCCAAAAAAGAGATGGATAGAAAGCCTCTCTCGTTCCTTTTGCTCTACAAATGTTCTCTGTTTCACGGTAACTGTTTCCCAAGTGCATTACCAAGTTCATTATCCTGTGAAGAATTAGGTAAGGTTTTACTCTAAGCAAAAAAGATGTTTGAAAAGGAAGTTAAGTGAACCCTATGATAAGGAACATAAACATTTGGTTAAACTAACAAAAAGCACAGTTACCTGCTGGTCTAAATATTTAATTTCAAGGAGTTGTGCAAAATCAGTATTAATATTACCATTGTTATCTAAAAATAAGATACTATGCAACAACAAACCCCATAACCCATGGAGCCATACAATTAATCAGAAAAGAAATTAATTAATCTTTAATTAATCGGAAAGAAAATCATGCTGAGGACATCTCTATATAATTATCTGAATTGGATTTATAGTCCCTACACAGCAACAGGGCTACCCAAAGGAGACTATGAAGAACCGAGACTCTAGCTGATGGCTCTTCTACTCATCCACGGGCAACAATGTTCGTTAATCTGTGTTTAATATCCTCGTACACTTCCTTTCTTTCTCCCCTGTTCTCTCACAGTCCTCTGTTGTATTCCTGCACTTACTTGCTACTCCTAATCCTACAACAATTCAACACTTACTCTCTATCTCCAGGTGCTTGTCCAAAGCTTGTACACAACTTACTAGCTTTCTTTCTGAAGTCTTACCCTCCCAGCAAGATTGCAGGCTCATATGCTGGAAAGCTGTTAAATTTCAAACTACTGGCAAGACAAATGCCTATAAATGTGACACTGTAACAGCAAATAATCACATTTCCTTTTCATTTTATATTGTGGCAATTGTGTTCAGAAACTTTCAATGCAACATTGCCACCTACACATTCTGGATTTGTTATAAATGATTTAAGCAGTTACATATGTAGTAAACTCCTCCCCACCCTAGAAATCTGAGTAAAGATAGAATAAGTTCACTTGAATTGTATAGCAAACCATCAGCTTTGAAAGTGCTGTTTGACTTCCGGGATGACGGTATGAAAAGGAAATATTTCACATGAATAGATAACTTCTTAAAGACTCTCTGTCCTTATTAAGTAAACAAGACCTCAGAGGGAGTACAGCCTTAGGCTGTCATAATAATGAAGTGGAGTGTAACAGGCTGTTACAAAAGGCTGTGTTCAACAGAGGTTCATCTTGACAACGTATGACTTGGTTCTTGACTTGACAAAACTTCAGAAAATCTGGTCTTAGTTAAAAGTAAAAACCAAACCAGCAAGCCTTGGTGCACTGGTTTAGGATGTTAAGTCCCCCCAACTTACTATCCCTCCTCAGTGCTCGAAGCTTCTGTCCCTGTAGGAGGGGTAGCAGAACAGAGCATGAGCCTACTCTTCAATCCCCCTAATGCAAAGCCCAACATTTTAAGACAGAGTTTTACAAGCAGTTGTTTTGGTGGCTCCTACCTGGCTAGTCGTTCATGCCTGTGTGCCCTGGCTCACTTGTGCTGGTACAAGTGGTGAAACTGGTGAAACACAAAGTGAGTTAAATCACCCAGAGGAGAACGAAAACACTAAGAATGGCTGAACTGGAACACAACTGGGAGCGTTTCCCTAGGCAGCAAGGCTGGCTTAGCAGGTTCCCAGCCTTGACTGCTCATTCTGACTCCCACGCTGTTCACTGCTCCCTCAGTTGTTGTATGGATGTCTATGCAAGTTGTGATCACGGAAGCAGTCTCAGTTACACATACAAACATATCCCAACCCCCTCCAATATGTATTTTTTTATCCTGGCCCATTTCAGGGACCCAGTTCACCGTCTGGCCCCAAAACAATTGTGCTGATAACCCTGCTGGGGGAATTACAAGGTGGGCGAAAGGGCCGGGGATGGCACCTCTTTAGCCACCTGAGGAAGAATGCCTTGAGATTACATGCTCAGGACAACAGCCACGTTGTAAAGTGGCAAGGGAGCTCAGACTTACTCAGAGCATAATACTGTTTATTTTTGGACATCATTACAGAGAACAACAATAAGCAATCTCCACCCAAGGCCACTTTACCGCGTACGACTCCCCTCCTGCAGGCCTGTTCCAAGAAGGGGCTTGCTCCACATCCTGCAGCACCGCCCCGATGCGTGCCAGAACCTGCTATCAGCCCTTGACCAGAAAGGGAGTGCCTGTCTCCAAAATCTAGCAGTTCTATATAACTCTCCGGTCTTTACTTGGTGACTTCCTTCAACCAGGTCAAAAAACAGGATATGTACTTTCCCTTAGGCAGGCGTGTTTTTCCAGAAATGTTTATGACTTAGGGAACTGACTGACGCAGTAACAAAATTTGGCCATGGGTACTAACTGGCCCTGAATACATGTAAGCTGGAAATTAGAAGAAAATTTCTAGTAATCAGACCAGCGAGGGGGAATAACCTCTCAACAGAATTAATAAAGGCAAAAATCTAACTACTTTTAAGTTAGAGCATGGTTGTGAAAGGAATTATACAACAGCAGGGCCTCTGAGGTTTGTTTCTCACTACATCCTTTAAGGAATGTTCAGAAAGGTGCATGTGACTTCCTACAACACGACACTGCCCTAATGGGAGTTATTGGAAACGGTATAAAGAACTGTGCCTCTGACGGGAAGAAAGAAAAAAAAGCTACACAATGCAAACCTGTGACTTTTTACAATTTCAAGCCAGAGCACGGAACTATACAGTTCAGGCTTCCAGTGTACATGAAAACAGCTGCTTGTCTATCAACAGATCATATTTGGATTTTATGGCTTTTACAGTTAAAGGTCTCGCATGACATTTCCCCCCCCAACACAAACGCACGTAGGGCCGGGAGCAGCCTGTCGGGCTACCACGAGGCAGGCACGGGTGCCGCAGGGCCGGGGGCTGCTGAGCGCCACCGCGCCGGG
>NW_009211886.1:0-6015 GCF_000690835.1 Fulmarus glacialis
TGCGTCCGGCTTCGGTCCACGATCGTGGCGAGGAGGTTTCTCTGGTGAGACTGCGTCTGTGGCGAGAGAGCGTCTGCGAGAAGAATGCCTGCCCAGGAGCGCAGCGCCTGCCCAGCAGCACTTGTGCCTGGAGCTCCCTGGTGTTTCATGGGCGTAGCTGGCTGGCCCTGGAGAAGCCCCGAGTGTGCGCAGGCCTGGGAGCTGAGGGGGTGGGAGAGCTTTAGGTAGCTCTGGCACCCACTTTGAAACTGTTTCCTGCGCTGCCCAGCCTTCCCGGTCGGGAGCCCTTGCTGGCAGGTGAGTCTTCTCCTGAAGCGTCCCACCAGCACTCTAGCAGCCTGTGGTACCGGGGAAGGTGCTGTTGGAGATGAAGCAGTGGACTGCTTGCAGCTTTACCAGCGCCACAGTGGCGGGCACATGTTTCTCCGGACGGGGCGGTGTTGGTGCTGGCTCTGTGGTGCTCCTGCTGTGTGCAGCCTCCGGCTTTCAGGGAGCGGGTTTCGCTTCTGTTGGGTTTTCTCTCTGAAGAGGCATCTGTGGAGTCGAAGCGTCGTGCGCCTGTGGGTAAGACATGGCATGTCCCGGGTGCATGTGGTTTCAGTGGTGGAGGTGACACGCATCCCATAGGCATTGGTGCATGGTTGCGGGTTGGCGTGAGGGAGGAGTGGCCTTGAGCTACCCAGCATCACCACTGGGGACGAGCGGAGGGAGCACTGGGTGCCAAGATGGGGAAAGGCGGGTCCCTGCCACTCTTCAGGTTGGAAGTCCTGGCCCTGCAGGCAGTGACGTGGGCCAGTTGCCTGGCAGCCCCACCCCTCTTCTGGCCACGTGGTCTGTGGTGATTGGCTGTCAGGGCCAGCCCATGCACAGGGGCTGCTGTGCTCTGTCAGCTGCTTTCTTCGGCAATGTCATGCCCCGTGTGTTTCATACCACCCTCCGCTTGGCTGGCAGGACCAGGCCCCTACAAGTGTACCCAGAAGTATCAAGGTCTCCAAAGAAGAGCCACTGAGCCGCTGAATACTTGCTTGTTTGGGGAGGGAAGTTAAATAGTAAAAGCTGGTATTTTTAGCCTTGTATGTAAATATGCTTTTTTTTTTCCTTTTGGGGTGAAGGGGGTATAGGTGAAGATGCAGGAGCCTGAACTTATTGCAAAAACACTGCGAGCTGTTCTTCATCCCTTTAAAAATGGCATACCTTTGTCAGAGCTTCAGGGTGAATACAAATCCCTGACCGGCGAGTGGATTCCGTTCAGGCACCTAGGACATGGCACACTGGAAAGCTACTTGGAGAGCATCCCAGGAGTGGTCAGAATGGAAGGGAACAAAATGGGAGAGGTAAGAATCAGTTGCAGTTCAGAAATGGCTTTTGTGTTTGTAAAATGCGCATGGTTCATAACTTTACCTCTGCCTATGCCATGGATTTCTGAGAAAAGTACTGTAGCATGCGTGTGGTGCACTAATGCTGGGCGAAGTGGAAGCTGTGGCATAGACTAAGTGCCCCTTATTTTCCTGCCTCTGCTGCAGACCAGGAAATTGTGTTTGCAAAAGATGGAATGTTGCAGGGCATTTTCCTGGAAACAGGAGTTCTGGCTGGAAAGATGGTTTGTGTGACTGTAGAGCTGTGGTCCCTGTCTCAGCCTTTCTAACTCTGGGGGGGATATTGTTGGCTTGTCCTGGGACCTTAAAGAAGATTAGCTCATGTGTGTGTGTCTTGATCATCTCTGCAGGGTGGGGTTTAGTGTCATCTTTTTCCTGCAGCGAAACTTGTGGGTGCTGTTGCTTATAAGCCTGACAGTGCTTGCTTTAGGCTTAGCACTCGTTTGTCATGAGTTGCAGTGCTGCAGGACTGTGAAGACTTGCCAAGGTGAGGAAGATCCCATGCAAGTGAGGTGCCTTGATGCAAGAGTTGCAATGCCTCAGCTTAGCAAGTGTGCAAGGGACAAGAAGTAAGAGCAGGGGCCAAGGAGATGGTGGAGCCGTGCTCAGCAGGGAATATTAGTGTGGTGGGAGAGTTTTCCCTTATTCCTTGGCCTTGCTGTACTAGCCTGTGTCTCCTGATGGCTGCCAGCTTGGAAGCAGCTTGCCAGAACCACAAGCCTCCTTGTCCAATAGTGTGGAGTTCCTGGTTTTGAGTCAGAAGGCATTCTCTTGGTGGTTGGCATAGCTATGTGACTTGTAGATCTGTTGAGTGGAGAGCTTGAAGCCTCTCCCTAGTTGGAGTCATGTCTGGGTTCTTGAAGTCTATGCATAGTGTGGGAGGAGAGAAGGCTAGCAGATGCTTGGCACAATGTATGGCTGTCACAGCAGATCTGGAGAGACAGCACTTAAGGCTGAGCTCCTTTGTTGGCTCAGCTGGATCGGGATGGCATCTGGGAACTCAGAACTAGGTCTTCCTGCTTAGCTGCGAAGAATGTGATGAGAGCTGTCCTAGGTTTTGTGCTGAAGTCTGGAAATGTGGCTGTTTTTAAGCAAGAGGTTCTCTTGCTGCATGTTTACAACTGTCAGAATAGGTCCTTTTGCAGCAAGTATCCAAGTTTGGGGTTCTTTTTTGCTTGCTCCAAGCCTGCATCAGCTGCAGCTACATCAGTAACGTGAATGCAGGTATCTCTGGGAACATTTGTGATGCTGCAATTTAATGCTTCCTCATGGTGGCTCTGGCAGATGGCCATCTGTTTCTAACTAGGGCCTTGCAGGGTATAATCTGGTATGCTCCCATTCCTTTGAGAGCCTTGCTTATCCTCTAATACGATGTGTGCTGAGAGCCTTGTGTACTCTTGGATAGCACTAGAGGTGGTGCCTTCTCTGTGGCAGCTCTAAGGAGAGAGTGAAATGTGGCTTTAGGAGGCGGAAAAGGAGAAAGCTACGAAATAGGAGTCTTGAGGTAGTTGAGCAGGACTTGCTTTGGTTTGGGAGTGCCAACTATGCTCTGCATGACTGAAGCAACTGAGGGGAGGCACCCTGTGAACACCTGGGAGGCTGGAGAGATGCAATGACTGAGCCCATGTTGCTGTTTTATGGCCCTCCTGTTGCCGCTATCCAGAGTGTCCCCTGGGCAGACGTTGAGCAGAGGGTGGCAAGTGTGGTGGTTATGCACTGGCGTGGGTTGGTAACTACCTGGGACTGCTCCCGCATGCTTTCCTGATACAGGATCTGGGCAGTACTTCACTGTAACGCTTTGCTCTTCATCCATGTCTCTCCAGAATATTTAAGCTCCATTATAAGCTGAGACCACAGCTCAGAGTTTACACAAGCCTGCTGCAAGAGTGTGCAGTCAACCAGTCTCTCTTCCTGGCTCTGGGAGTACTCTGACCTCCAAAAAAGCTGCCAAGACCCTTGCCTTTTCCTTTAATCCCTTTGGGGACGGTGGGGCAGGAAAGCAAGACACGCTCGCACACGCAGAGATCTGCTGGCAGCTGATGATCCTGGCTGCAGGGTAGGTAGTCCTAAAAGGACTTTCCTTACTGCTAGGGCAGCTGTCCAAGACAAACCACAAGAAACACATTCAACAAGCAATCCTATAAAGTGGGCAGTAAATAATACAAATTGGTCTCAGAGTGCTACATGTTACATGCTCCTTAAATCAAAGGATTTGTGCTAGGTGAATAATGCCTGGGTAACTGATGCTGAACAGACTGGTTGTGTTGGAAAGGCAATGATAGAAATTGTTCCCTGTCCCTCTTACTACTGAACGCTAATTTAGCCTTCTTGAATATAGGAAAGATGAACGCTGACAATTACTCCTTCACGCAATAGATATGTTCTCCAGTTTCCACACAGGATGAGGATTAAATTCGGTATACAGAAAACATTGCAATGGGACTCAAATTGAAATACTGTGCACCTGCAACCAGTGGTTGTGTCATTTGAAGGAACTCTGCTTTACTTCGCTTCATGTTCAGTTACAAGCAGTGTATGGTTGCACCTTCCTCTAAGGAAACTTTGACTTCTGCTCGAATAACTAGGCCCCTTCAAAAAGAGGAATTTGAAGACTGCTCTGCTCTGCTGCAAGTGAATTCATCCACCCCATCTCTTTTTACATCTGAATTCATTCTAACTCAAATGATCATTTATGCTAAACTTAAAGTCACTGTGATGTGAAAACAAGGGAAGAAAATGCACAAAACAACTTGTGACATTAGTGACAGGAAAAACCTGAAATGTACCAAAGACATGCATTTATGAAACTGTGATAAACTGTGTATGAACAAAAAATCTTTTTTGTTGAGACCTTGAGAACAGAGCAGGGCTGAAAGTGGTCCATCCTGCGTATATCCCTGTAAACAGGGAAATGCCTGTTAGCCAGGAGTATGAGCAAAGCTCTCGTACCCTTCTCTGGAAATGGGCACCTCTCCAAAGTGCCTGTACATGACTGCCACAGAATGGGTGCCATGGTTTAACCCCAGCTGACAACTAAGCCCCACACAGCCACTCTGTCACTCCCCCCTGGTGGGATGGGGGAGAAAGTTGGCAGGGTAAAAGTGAGAAAACTCGTGGGTTGAGATAAAGACAGTTTAATAGGTAAAGCAAAAGCCATGCATGAAAGCAAGGCAAAACAAGGAATTCATTCCCCACTTCCCATCGGCAGGCAGGTGTACAGCCATCTCCAGGAAAGCAGGGCTCCATCATGCGTAATGGTTACTTGGGAAGTCAAATGCCATCACTGTGAACATCCCCCCCTTCCTCCTTCTTCCCCCAGCTTTATATGCTGAGCATGACATCATATGATACGGAATATCCCTTAGGTGAGCTGGGGTCAGCTGTCCCAGCTGTGTCCCCTCCCAACTTCTAGGCTACTTGCTGGTGGGGGGGGGTGGGGTGAGAAGCAGCAAAGGCCTTGACTCTGTGAAAGCGTTGCTCAGCAGTAACAAAACGGATCTCTGTATTATCAACAATGTTTTCAGCACAAATCCAAAACACAGCCCCATACTAGCTGCTGTGACGAAAATTAGCTCTATCCCAGCCAAAACCAGCACAATGGGGCACAACCGGGAGAAACTGGAGTTCTGCGTGCCATTCAGGGCTGCGATCTTGGGGTCATGGAGAGCAGTTGTGACAGCTCACACAGCTGGTGTGCTGCCGTGGATGGACACAGGCTGTTGAGGAATGATGGGCTAGAATGGCAAGGAGGGGGAGTTTCTGTGAGCCCCTCCAGTGTGAGAGCAGTGGGGACTCTTGGAGCTCTGCCTTGGGATGGATGATAGAACAGGAAGAGCTTATGGGTAGTAGACAGACCAGTGTATGGGCAACGTTATGGTGGCTGGCTGTTACAAACACCCTGATTGGGAAGAAGTAGTAGATAAAGCAGGTGATGCCCTCTTCCAGCAACTGCAAGAAGCCTCGCATTTGCAGGCCCTGGTCCTCATGGGAGACTTGAGCCACTGCCATACCTGCTGGAGGGACAAGACAGCCAAGCATGAGCAATCCAGGACATTTCTGGGGGGGTGACCTTCTGGGAAGGTGACAACTTCCTGACACAAGTGATGAGCTGATGAGAGGAGATGCTTTGCTGGACCCGATTCAACAAGGAGGAACTGGTTGGGGATGTAAAGGCTGGGGATAGCCCTGGCTGCAGTGACCACGAGCTGGTGGTGTTCGGCAGCCTGAAAGGAGGGGAATAAAGCAAATAGCAGTATCAACAAGTCAGGACTTCAGGAGAGCAGCCTTTGGCCTGTTCAGGAATCTGATTGGAAGACTCCCATGGGATACAGTCCTGGAGAGAAGAGTGGTCCAGGAGAGGTAGTGGATTTTCAAGGGTTGCGTCCCCCAATTTCAGGAATGGTCCATCCCAGCAATCAGAAAAAAAGCAAAGGTGGCAGGAGCACTACGTGGGTGAACAAGGAGCTCCTGACAAAACTCAACCATAAAAAGGAAGCGTGCATGAGGTGGGAGCAGGGAGAAGTGACCTGGGAGGAATACAGAGACGCTGCCCAAACAAGCATGCATGGGCTTAAGAAAGACTGCATTTGTTATTGGCGGGTTCAACAACTTGAAAACCAAGACAGAGTGCCATCACCTT
>NW_009211887.1:0-79578 GCF_000690835.1 Fulmarus glacialis
GGTGCGTGTGTGAGGCGTCACGGCGCGCTGCGCTGACCGCTGAACCGTGGGGTCAGGGGCAACGACGGTAAATCCACTGTGTCGCTAATAAACCCTGCTTCTAAATCAGTGTAATTCACCTAAAAGGTGCATTTCAGCACGCACTCGTCTGTGTAGTAAGTACTGAAACTGCCTTATCTTTCTGGTGCTTGTATTATTTACAGGATTTGCATAAAACTTTTACAGTTATATTGCATGTCTTGCTAGATAATGGGGCTACAACATCATCTTGGCCTTATTTAAAACAGTGGCTAAATATATCTGCTGTTGCAGTTCAGTAACAAAATCAGATCAGTTTGCAGCGGGTAAATGTAATTGCATCTTCACGGAGGGCACACCTGTTTTTGCAGGTGTACAGAGAAAGTGGTTATAGAGAAATGCTGTCTTTAAAGTGATTAATTATTATAATAGCAATAAGGCTTCTGGTTTTACCAGGGTGCAAAAAGTTCCTTACAATAAGAATGATTTTTTCTCAGCTTCTTCAGTGTAAGTACTACCTGTATATGGCTTTGGTCTGTACCACAAAGTTTTGTGTTTATCCACAACCAACCTTGAATCCTAACAATAAAATCTGTTATTTATATTGCTGCTATGTTAAATCTCTTCCTTTAATGGCATAAACCCATGGCGAGAGTTTATTTCACAGGTATAATGCCTGCCCTCTGCATTTCCTTCTTCGGTAAAAGTGACACTTGTTTTACAGTTCCACAGTTCTTCAGTTCATGCAGCAGTCGTTTTGATTGAAGAGTTCAGCTGCATAGGGTGTAAAAGATCTCCCTGCATGTGCATATGCACTTCACTATTTTATTTGCATTTTGGGAATGGATTTCCATCACTAGCAAAGGCTCTTTGATACATTACTGTATCAAATGTGCGTGTATATACACACTTACAGGTATACTGAGTGACATAGTAACATATCTTTCATATATTAAGGTACAACTATAGCAACAGATAAGCAGCAGTAGGAAAAATGTAGATTTTTTTTTGTTGGTTGAGGTGCAGAGCTGGGTGAGATACCCGCTGATAATAACGGTTACCTTGAAATACCCGCAAAAATTATCTTCAGAAGTGCTCAGCAGGGTTCATGCTATTGTAAAATGAAGGCTCCACAGAGAATTATGAACATATTCCACGCAGATGAGCTAGAGATGGGAATTAGCAAGGAGTCAAAAAGTATTTGAGTAGGTAATGCTACGACATATTTATTTTTTAATTACTGTGTTAATTTTTTTCTTGGGCCCCAAACTCTCCCCCTTAATTGTTTCTGGTTTCTGGTAAGCAACTACATTTTTTCTGCACCTCAGTAGGTCACTTGCATTGTTGTTCTTCAGTGGTCACTGTTGTAAGGCAGCCTTCAGCATTCAGATCTAGGTTACTGTGAACAGCTGTTTTCTCTGTGCTTTTGGAGCTCTTGTGAACAAGGTATCGGTCAATATTACAAGCAGTAGTGGTGTGCGAACAAATACATGATCAGGAAGGAAGTGGTCCTTCATGTTCTTCATACCCAGGAGAGGGAAGAGAAGCAAATGGGGTATGCTTCACCTGTTCCACATGACAGTTATGCCCGGTGTTATTTTCTGCACATTTTTCAGGTCATAGCTCTGTCCAACAGACCCTGAATATATCAATGACAGCTGTCTGCATTACAAATTTTGCAGCATCAGATGATGGCCCGCTGATAGATATTTATGAGCTTCCAAGGACTGATCATTTTTCTCACTATCAAAGTCTCATTTACATTAATATATCTCTGAAGGAAGGGAAGCACAAGCATGGCACTGGGAAAGCAGTGTTTTCCATCCAGTTCAAGAGCCACTGCAGATCACTGTGATTGAACAATAATGAATGATGGGCATTTTACTCTATCCAGTAAGTGCTGCCATACTGTATCCAGTTTATGAATGAATTCCTACAGCAGCCAGCGATTTTCATTCACCGACTGCATAGTCTTCAGCACTACAGTTCTTGCATTTGTTACAACCAGTTGCTCTTGTAATTAAAATGCTACAAATATTGGGGGGAGGGGACAGAACCCGAGAAACACAGAGGTGCCCCTGCTATGCTTGGCCTGGGCTTGTCTGCCAGAGGTGTATCAAATTAAAAATTGTTGCAGTGTAGAGCAGATTGTACTAAAAAATGGAAGAACAATGAATGACGTTTATTAATGTCTGTCTTAATTTATTAACGGAGATCATAAGATAGGAAATTTGATCTTAAGTTACTTGAGACGAGTTTTTTACAAAATGGGCTAGAAGACCAAATGCTGTAGTTACAGTGTAGTGTGCACTGCAGTTACAGTGTACCACAGAGTCCTCTGTAAAATTACAGTGGTTTGTGTATTTAGACATGAGACTTGAATTGTGTTAGGTTTTGTTGTTGTTGTTTGGACAATGACATCTCCTCCTTGTTTTCTTTTTGTTTTTTTAATGTATAAATTAAAGAAGCCCCTTGTTCAAACTGGCTAAATTTATGCATCATTCCAGTGGGAGGACTGTGCCCGAACTTCATTGCTTTGATAGTTAATAACTGCCATCTAATTTCTGACTTGAAATTTATTCATGGCCTTTTCATACCTACTTGCAATTCTGCTAATGTTGTCCATTAGCGTATATCGTTCTTATATTTCTCTAGAATTTACCTCTCCTAATGTTTTCATAGAAAACAATCTTATCCTGACTAAGGATTTTGCTAAAGTGAATAATCCAATATATTTTAGCTTCCTTTCACAAAACAGATTTTCCTGTTCTTCATTTTTGGTTTGGTTTTTTGTTTGTTTGTTTGTTGGGGTTTTTTACATCTACTTCAGTTTGAGTTCATCTTTCTTTACCTGAGCTTGCAGCATAGTACTCAGCATTCTTGCTGGGGTCTTGTACAACTATTTTGTTTCTTGCATCCTAGGCCTACAAACAACTTTTTCAAGTCTTCATACTGTTTGACTCGGTTGTAATGTGATAGGGTAACCACTCATGTCTGTCCTTATTTTTGTCAACAGCTTCCACATTATTGGAGAGTTTGTTTTTATTAGTCCCTCTGTGTAAGGTCTTGCTGTTGTCTACTGTTAAATTGCATGCTATTATCAGTACCCGCTCAAGGTCATCCAGTTCTTTTTGTGTGATGTTTCAATCCTTTTCTGCATATATGATGTTACTTGGTGTTATTGGGAAATTTCATTAGCATGCTTTTTTGGTATAAGGTTAATTAAGGAAAATTCAAAAGCTTTGACCAAAGACTCATTCTTTAGGAAGTCCATTAGTAACCACCTTCTGATCTGATAGCTTTCCGTTCAGCATAACCCACTGTTATCTCTGCCATCTACAGATTTGGTTCCTTTCCCATCTTTTTCATCTTAACTGATATGGCACAGTATCAAAAGTCCATACCCCATATGGCACAGAATAAAAAGTCCATATAAACTTCCTGCACTTCCTTTATCTAGAAAAATTAGCTGTCTTGTCAAAGAAAGATGTCGAGTGAGTTTGGCACAATCTACCTATGGTGAACCCATGTGGTATCTTCTTTGATGATCATCTGTTTTCTTCTTTGTCTTTGAATTTTGCAAGAAAGAATAATTATTCTCAGTAGCATGCTGGCTTTTGATAAGATTCATAGGCCTGACATATTCCTGATTGCTTTTTTCTCCTTGTAAATATAGGCGCTATGTTTGCTTTTTTCCATTTTTGAGTTTATAGATTCATTAAAAATCCTTTCTGCTGGATCTTTGATCTCCTGTGCCCATTCTTTCAGAACACTGGGATGAAGGTGATCCAAACACTCTTCGAGTGCATTTTCAGCTCCCGATTTCTGCTTCCAGCTAAGTCATTTGTCCTATGTTTTAGTGAGCTTGTTCAAGTTTGGTTTTTACATTTGGATAGACATTAAAGGTATGCTCACAGAATGGTTGAGGTCGGAAGGGGCCTCTGGAGGTCATCTGGTCCAACCCCCCTGCTCAAGCAGGGCCACCTAGAGCCAGTTGCCCAGGTCCATGCCCAGACGGCTTTTGAATATCTCCAAGGATGGAGACTCCACAACCTCTCTGGGCAACCTGTGCCAGCTTGGTCACCCTTACAGTGAAAAAGTGTTTCCTGATCTTCAGAGGGAACCTCCAGTTTTCCAGTTTGTGCCCATTGCCTCTGGTCCTGTCACTGGGCACCACTGAGAAGAGCCTGGCTCTGTCCTCTTTGCACCCTCCCTTCGGGTATTTACAAACATTGATGAGACCCCCCAAGCCTTCTCTTCTCCAGGCTGAACAGTCCCAGCTCTGTTGGCTTTTCCTCATGTGAGAGATGCTCCTTCCTTCAGGTTCACCCAGATCGTTGTTGGAACCTAATCCCAGAAAGTCTTCCTGACTGTGTCAGCTCTATGGTGGAAGGATTGGAGCTGACTTTTGTTGTTTTCCATTTTAATGCTGGGTTTGCAGAAGAAAGTTAATCCATGCAAGGTTTTTTACCAGATTGCACAAAAAAATGAGATTTTGACACCTACAATGTCAAACTGCCACCACCTTAGATTTTTAAGGGCTTTTTCATACACAATGTTTGAAATATAAAGCTTTGCATGTAGAATTGTGTAAAATATAGTACTGAATTAATTTCATTGCCATAAACATCTCTCCATTTTTTAAAAACTTTAATTAGGAAAGAAAGCTTTCTTCACTTGAGACATTGTTTTAATTAACTCATGAGTCTTGTGCCATTCCTACAACCAGTTCTGTCCATATTATTTACTTAATGTTGCTATTCACTAGCTATTTCAGTACTAATGGAAATACATGTTAAAGAATAAGCCCCACTAAAGGCTGGCTGAGTGTCATGATGGTAGTGTCACTGTTGAATCTAATCTTTTATTCTGGATCTAAAGGATCTGGTCATTAGTATGACTCCAGAATTTTGAATTTGGGATTTATTGTTTGTCCCGTTAGAAATCCCAAACTGAAAAATACAATATAAATTGTATATGTGATCTTTCCTGACTTCAAATTTTATTTTGTGCAAATGGGAGAATAATACCGAATTAACAAAATGAGACTTTCTTTGGCTCACCTATCTGCATCGAATCTCAGAATCCATGCTAATCTGTATTTAAAAGGGGATGAATGGGGATGAATGCAAAGAGAGTAAAAAATCTCATGTCCAAATTCAAAAGTTTATATCCATGTAAAATATTGAACACAGCTCTACTGAACCTAGAATTGGAACGCACAAACTCAGAAGAAAGATTTTGAACGTATAATAGGTGTGCTCATTTCACAGCCAGCCCCTGCTCAAGCAGTCATCTGCCCATCACTGGGGGAAAATATGCAGACGTGGAATTACCCTTTCCCGAGTTTGGAGAGATGTGGTCTGCGTTCTTTGTTGTCTTGCTGTAGTGGAAGAAGCTAATGTGAAAAATGAGTCCTATAAACAGTGTAGAAGTGCTTTTCAAGCAGCATGCCATCCTGAGAGAGAAAGGAAACACCAGGGCTCGGTAGAGCTGGCAACTACATGGCACTGGGTCGGGCCTGTGTGGGGAGGAGGTAGGAATGGTGGAGTCTATTTAGGAGGGACATGGCACAAAAGTGCTTGGGAAATATTCGGCAACATCATAATGCGTTCAAATGTCAGGTTCAAAAAGACAACTCTTACTGCTTATTTAGGCAAGAAGCCAAGATCCTGCTTGGTGCTGAGGGGCATGGAGGATGCCTACATAGAATCATAGAATCATTAAGGTTGGAAGAGACCTCTAAGATCATCGAGTCCAACCGTCAACCCAACACCACCATGCCCACTAAACCATGTCCCTAAGCGCCTCATCTACACGTCTTTTAAATACTTCCAGGGATGGTGACTCCCCCACTTCCCTGGGCAGCCTCTTCCAAGGCCTGACCACTCCTTCAGTAAAGAAATTTTTCCTAATGTCCAGTCTAAACCTCCCCTGGCGCAACTTGAGGCCATTTCCTCTTGTCCTATCGCTAGTTACTTGGCAGAAGAGACCAACCCCCACCTCGCTACAGCCTCCTTTCAGGTAGTTGTAGAGCGCGATGAGGTCTCCCCTCAGCCTCCTCTTCTCCAGGCTAAACAGCCCCAGTTCCCTCAGTCACTCATCATAAGCCTTGTTCTCCAGACCTGTCACCAGCTTCGTTGCCCTTCTCTGGACACGTTCCAGCACCTCAATGTCCTTCTTGTAGTGAGGGGCCCAAAACTGAACACGGTATTCGAGGTGCGGCCTCACCAGGGCTGAGTACAGGGGCACGATCGCCTCCCTCCTCCTGCTGGCCACACTATTTCTGGTACAGAATGTATCTGATATACATATTTCTGTAAGATTTAAAGAGATTCTGTAAGATTTAAAGAGATTCCAGCAAGAGGCACCACCATTTCCCAGCATAATACAACTATATTCAGAACAGCCTTTAGCTGATGTGTTCTCTGCATGCCTACAATAGTAAAACATGACTAAAATATGGTATTTCTTTGCTTGGAGTACTGGTGTGTCACAAAGTTGAGATGTTCAAATCCTCATCTGAACCCTTTTAAACCAAATGTAGCTTTTATCAAAACACTCAGTGATGTTTGTTTTCACAAATGCTTTCTCCACCCAAATTAAGCTGTTCTAAAATTATTTTGTTTAAAAAATGAAACAAAAACAAATGAAACCCCCAGGAAACCTAATCTCAGAAACTTTTTGTTGTGATGAAAACTTTAAGTCACGTTCATTCAAAAACCTGAAAACTTTAGGACTTGCAAAATAATGTGATTTTTGTCAAGCATCAAGCTTATTGTATTGTATTCTAAAAAATATGTCTCAAACATTATAAATTAGGAAAAAGAAGAAGCTGAAAAAGAACATTTACACAACTTCAATGGTAGTGTCAGTAATACTCCCTCAACAGGATTTATCTCACCAGATGTTGGGTGGACTAAAGATGTAGTACTCTCATTTTATACATATGCATGAAATAAAGCTGGTTTGAAATACACAGTTCTGTCAAAACTACAGTTCACTTGTCATTCTGATGAGCTGTTTCTGAGACTGTGCTTTGTCTGTCTGAAGTGTGGGCTGTTGCCAGAAGAAGCATTCAGGTTTCACTCCTCTTTTCCGGCTTATTCCCATCTTCTTCCTTATGCTGGCACCTGGATTTGTGGGTGATGCTGTAAGCTGGCTCAGGAGATTGATTAGACTATAAACTAACTTGGCTAAGAATGTAAAAAAAATAAAATCCGTCTTTTTTTTCTATCAGATCAGTTCCTTGTTTCATCTCACCATTTGGCTGTATAAATATTACCATTAGTGTTCTAAAATGGTACTGCAGCTTTCATCTGCGCCCACTGGTAATGGCAGATTAAATTGACCATGTAAATGCAGCCTGGGGAGATATCTCTGCTGCAAACTGCAGTGTACTGTAGAGGCACCTGAACTAGTGACGGATGGGCTATTTCAGATATTTTGCTTCTCAGCAGTCCGCTAAGAGGAAGGAAAGGACAGGCTGTGCTCCTTTTCATCACATGACTGCGAGGCAGGTGATACCAGAGAGAAAATAAAAGAAACTGCAAATTTAAAACTGTGTAAAGAACAGTCTGGTTGTTGCGGAGGCCAAGTAATCTCATCAGGCATTTTTGGATAACACTAATGTCATATCTGAACGGATAAAGTATTATGTGGGCTGTATGGTGCGTGAACCCATATTGCCTTTATTATTTTTCATAGAAAATTTGAAGACAAAAGTACATGTTGATCCATAGTAAATTTTGAGGTCTGTTGGTCCAAAAATTTTTTAATCATCCTCCTCTGTATTAATTACTCTGCGGTCATGTTTACGGGAGGGTTAATACTGCAGTACTGCTCTCACAACTTCAAGTCATGAATCAGTTTCCTTGAGACACTTGAACAAAAAAAAAAGACTTGCTGTACTTTTCTTTTAGTCTTTATAATGTGACTTTCTTTTTTGTTTCTTGATGCCTTTTGCTTCAATAAAGATGTTTGGTTACAGTGTGTTGTCATTAGGAGTCAGAATTAACATGGTTTATAATGGATAAACAAGGTAATGCTTTGGAGCCGGTGTTTTAAAGAGGTTTCCAAATTGTTTCAGAAATACTCCAGTAGTTTTCCAGTCAGATGCATTCATTTCATTAATTTAGTTTTGAATGTAAGTGAAGAGTAAAATCTGTGAGTTGTTAGTAACTGGTATAAAACAAACCAGTTTTCCTGTATCAGCCTAGTCCGATGACCTGCATGATCAGTGACTTCTCACCAAAGCTCCAGGTACAGAGTCTGTCTGGCCTGTTACCCTGTCCTCCACTTTTACCACTTTTACTTTCAGTTTCTCAGATATTTTTCATCTCTGTCCTTGTCAGAAAGGTCCTGCTCAGCTTTTCACCTGTATTTGCAGGTCCACTTTTGAGCGGGTAGATAATCCAGAGCTCTCAGTGAGTTTTGGGGCTTTGTCTAGAACGTAATATTTCTTTTTAAGACTTTTCCATGATGGCAATAATGTGCAACCACCCGCTGAAAATGTGAATCAAAGAGCTTTCCCATGTCACAGATCCAGTGATACAGAACTATACACAGGCTGTAATACTTTCCTAACTCTTCAGGACACGTGGGTGCATGCAGAATTATATATTGTGCATCAGAAAATGTCCGGGAACAGTAATAGATTAATGGCTTCAAAGTAGTTCTGGGAGCCTGCTTCTAAATCAGATGATACAGTGGTGCTGGAGAAACCAAGGTCTACGCTCCTGTGGCGGTGAAGGCAGAATAGGAAATTTAAATGACTCTTTCGCTGCCTTGAAGTCATTGTCTAATATTAGCCCTGTCAGCGCCTGGCTCTTTGTCAGTCGAAGCACAGGAGGAGGTGGTTACCAGCCAGGAGAATATGACCAAGGCTTTTAAATACTGTTGCTTGGAAAGTCTTATTAATGGCTGCATATAAGATCGATGTGCAATAATTCTTTCAAGCAGTATCTTTTTAAAAGCCTTTAGCAATCTGTCATCCTCGTCTCCCTCCCCCCAGTTAGAAAGCCACATTAGTCAGGAGAAATTGCACGGTCCTGGGAAGTTTCAAACTGCATCCGCTGATGCTGTCAGGAAAATGCTACTGTGCAGGGGCACAGGTGCAATTACACTGACGGCTGCTTCTCATCCTCGGCTCGGGTCATCCTGGAGGGACAAGCAGAAAGAAACGGGGAGGCAGGCGAGATTCTGTCAGGTGCATGGGAGCAGTACCGAAGAGAAAAATGGAATACCCTCTTCCAGGAGACAAAGATCGCGCTGTCTGTGAGTGTTAGCTCAACTTCTTCAAATCTGTTTTTTGCGAGAAGGGGGGGAGGTTTCAATACTGTTTATTTTGTTCTGAGTTTAGCCACCTGTTCAGCATATCTTAGCCTTTACTGTCACTGTGGTAGAAATGTTTAATCTTTTTTTTAACTGATAATTCATAACTTTTAGTTATTTTGGAGGTGGTGTAACCTCCCACAGTGGTTTTGGCATATTGGAAACCTCAGCTTTGGAAAAACGTATCTGTATTTTAAGAAGAGATCTTTAAACCTTTTATTTTGTGCAGTGGCATTAAATATTATTTTTAAGGTTAATCTCCATTAGCTATGGTTGGAAATTAGAGCAGGGGTTTACTAGGTAGGAAATTTTATCATAGTAAAGAACATTGGGTGTGGGAAGCCCCTGTCTCTAACGGAGAAATCCTGAGTCATTTAGTTCACGATGCATCAGCAAAAATAATTTGGGTGTGGCTTTGATTTTCAGCTGCTATTGTAACAAGACTATGAAAGCTGACAGTGTCTTAATCTGATTTGTGATTGCAAAGGTTTTTTTCAGAATACGCACAAAATGCCTCACATTAAAGTGCAATATCTGTGCTTGCAAGGCTGCAATAGATGTAAGTATTTGAGTGGGTATCTATCAAAAGTAAGCTCTTTTCCGAAGCTAAGGAATTCTCTACAGCCTTTCCGTCACATAGCAGTAGGCAATGTTGTATATGTTTGATTATCTTCTAATGTTTGGCTTGGTTTTGATTTTTTTGTATTTATTTTTACTGTAGGCTTAGAGTTGCAAACATGATGTTTAGTCTTCAGTTTAGGTGATGTTTTTTTCTAACCAAGTCAGTGCTGTATGGCAAGTGGCATTAAAATAAGCATTGGGAAAGGGTTAAAGAACAAAACTAATTTAGTGGACTGTTCTTTAATCCTGCATAATATATCTTGGGTTTAGAATGAGACTCAACCACTTTCAACAATGAAAAAAGAAGAGTTGTAATTAAACATATGTATGTGAGTGAAATTATTTTTAGTAGTATGGATCTAAAATAAATATGCTCAGGGAGTTATGAATGAGGAGGACAGGATTTTCTTTCTTGATTCTGGAAACAGCTTATATAAACCTATACTGTACTATAAATGTCTAGTTACAATTGAATGGCTTTGCAGTATGACTGACTGTAGTGAATTAGAAAAGTCATAGAAAGATAAGTGGGTTTTTTGTTGTCAGTCTATGCTGAGTCCCGAGAAAACCCTCATTCTTAAAATTTTCAAAACATATATTCCTACTCAGTACATAGACTGTTTCTGACTACCCTGCTTCACTCATTTACAAGATTTTTCCATGTATAATCTGTACAAAGTACACCAGAGAATAGTGGCATTTTGTCTTCTGTCTGTCCTGGAACTGTTTTCCATTTCCAGCACACATTTTGGACAAGTACCGTAATAAAAAAATGCCCTGACTGTAAATGTAATGCCTGTCTCTTGTACCTAGGTGGTCTCAGAAAGTGACTGAGAAGAAGAAGAAACTTAGAAGAAACTTCAGAAATAAATACAGCATATTGCTGAAAAACCCCGTAAGTGAGGAAAAATCCTCACTTACTTTAGATAATATTTCCCATCAGTAACTGGTAGTATGATGATAACATAACAATAAGCTGAATTATTAATTTTTTTTTTCTTCTCTACTTTGTAAATGATTCATTACCATATCATTCTACCAGAGACAACTAGAAGTAAATAAACAAACCTGACTGTCAAACATGAGTAATACTAACTATTCTAGTTATTATCTAAGTTGAGAGTGGTTGAAAGGAAAGATTCAAAAATACATGGAAATAGATTCTTCTAGAATAATATGCTGTATTAATAGGAAGATGAGATTTTATATTTTAAACTTCCTTTTCATCCTGTCCACTGAAACAACCTTGCTGTCCCTTTACCTTATATTCTAACATAAAAGCTTGCTTTCAAGTCTAAATTATGTATTTTTTTAAGTTACAGCCTATTACTGCTTCCAAGGATAAACTTTCTGATATGTCCTGAATTTCTTAAATGAAAAGTGTAGTACCTGTATTATATGCAGAAGTGTAAAATCAGTAGATCTTTTTTTTTTTTTAATGTTGGAATGTTGGACTGTTGAAAAAAGGAATGCATGAATTTGGGGCAAAAAAAATTAGGAGGAAAAAAGGCAGATCCCGCCTATTTTCCCCAACCAAAAAGTAGATTTTTTTAATATTATCATGGCATTTGCAGGTGAAAACAGCTGAGCCTGACAATGCTGATGAATGATGGCATGAACTGAAACCAAGGAACTTTTCTCACAGTTAGAAGTGCATGTGCAAGAATAGGTGCATATCTGTGATCTTTTTTATGGGAAAAAAGGCATTTAGGAGTGAGAGGTTTGGGTAAGGATGTAAGCTAGAAATTCAGAGCTATAATTTGTAGGACATTAGACACATCATGAGATTTAATTATTGGTTTTAAAGCTTTTTGTGAAGATTAAAAATGCTTTGTAAGCATTAAGTATAATACTTCTGTCTCTTGTATTGAAACAAGCAGTATATAGAATAGGATCTTTTAATGGTATATTGCAATTCTGTGGTTGCATAATTAATAAATTTCTGATTCTTTGATAATATTGGAACTTTTGTGTGAATGTTCACATACATAAAATCTACCCTTCAACTTTTTAAAATTCCTTTACTTGATTTTATAGCCATTACTTACATATGTCATGGGGGAAATTTGCTACAGACTGTTGGAGACATGCTCAGTGAGTTATACAGACCACACAGCTTTTACAAGTGACAGGCTTGTCAGTATCATTTAAAGTTGGGCAGTATCTAGGACATGAAATATAAAAAATAAATAAATAGTGTGTGTTTTTGTCTTAGCATAGGCTAATGTATCTATGCCATCAGTGATATTTCTAATAGAAGAGGAGTGTAATCTTCAAATTTTCTGAGCAAAATGTGAAGTTGAGTGTGCTACACAAGAGACCTTACTCTTAATGGAAGAATTTTATGATCAGTTCATTAAGGTTCTTAATAATCTAATTTCACAAGGGCCTCAACCCACTTCTTATTCAGTGCTTTCCTTACCCACATCTTACATGCTATTAATGGATTCAGAAAGGAGAACAATGGTGGTTTTACTTACAGCATAAGGGATTTTAGTCACAGCATAGTTCTTGGTCACTTAATTTAATAAAAAATGAGGTTTTCCAATGTGCACTTAAATTCCACTAACAATCTTTTAGAAAAGAATGGGAAAGACGTAGCATGTGGAGTGAGAGAAATGTGCTAGAGGAGGATTGTCGTAGGCTGAGTACTTTCTGAGAAACTGAAAGAGGAGAAACCTTATCTACTTCAAGGAATATCTGATAAACATTCAAGTTAAATTTTAATCAATTATCATTTGCTAACTCAATAATTAGAAAACTGATTTCCAGTTCTGAGCAGTGATAAAAAATTGCAAATCTACCCTTAATGAGACCCTGTAGAAACCTTTGAAAAGTTAATCAGAAGAATTTATGTAAAAACTAGTAAGGTGCCTGTATTCCACCTTGATTACAAGAACAAAAAAAATTATTCATCCTAGCTAGGGGCTGAAGTTTCATTAACATTTGGAGACATGGTGTATTCTTTACTATTTCTGCAGAGTAGAAAATGTACTAACTACAGTTAGATGGAAGGTTTTGATGTTGCCAAATACCCAGTAAGAAGGAGGAATTGGGCATTCTTACATCTATGTAATATTTCACTTACTAAATGTAGCATTCAGGATTTTACTAATTCTCTCAGTCTTCAGTGGACAGAGCCTGTGTCTGTCTCTGTCTCTCTGCCTTCCTTCATCCATTTTTGTGAGGAAATTGAACCAATCTAAAACCAGTTAGACCGGTTTTCTTGATCGGCTTTTAGAAAATTATCTCATCATGGACCCCAAAGCGAGGTGCACCCTGAGATACTAGTGGAAAAACTCCTTGGTATATTTGGGTTATTTTGCCAACTGTCTGTATGTAGGTGAGTACCAATAAAGTACAAGAATAGTCGTGTCAAATGATGGCTGGCCTTGCTTGTGACAAATATGATCAAGGTGATGATCAAGGTGATGGACAGGTCTGGTCAAGATGATGGACAGGTCTGCCAAGAGCCTAGATACAATTTCATTGGAGGCCTGCCTGGAGCGAGCATCAAAACTATGATTTTGAATAAAACATTCTCTGTTCACCCACTGTTTTGTCTATGTGTCTTCATCTAAACGGGGAAAATTCTGGCTGGTTCTGACTGAAACCTCCATGCTACCCTAAAGCCTCTTGTGTGGGGATGTTCAGGTTGCTCCAGGTCTGCTGGCACTGCACAGCCTGCTCTGTATGAAAACCATTTTAAGAAGACAAGGTTATGTATCCGTTCATATTCCGAGTTACGTCCTCAAGTTATTAAGTGAATTTAACAGTGTCTTTAAATACGAGAAGTATTCTAGTGTATTCTGTTTTCTTCTCCATTTTAGTTAAGTAATTCTGGTAAAGTAGAGAGAAACATACTTTCTTTCCATCCAGTCCAGAACAGCACATTGTTTAACTAGAGTTAGATGCATTTGAAAAAGTACTCAACCATGGAGAAAGGGTGCTTAGAAAAAAGATAGGATTGAGTTGTCACACTGGAAAAATTCCCACAAGGAAATGAGTCATTAACCTATCCTAGCGTTTTGCACAATCATTGTCATTGTGGGTGAGGGGGATTGTCTGTACCTGCACAGAGCTGGGAGCTGGTACGAATGTTTGAGTTTCAGGTCATGACTGGACACTGAATCTGTTGTGAGTAACTGAAGAAGAGCGTGCAAAAGTATGAGTTTGCATGCTTTAAATAGGTAACAGTGATCAAAATAGCACTTTGATGATGGGGTTAAAGAAAACAAGTTGATTTGTTCAGCTAGTATGAATGATTGCTTCCAAGTTTTATTGTATGGCAAGCAGTCATTCGAGATTTGGCCATGTTGGTACATGGTCATGGTAGATGTGCCTTTTTCACAGCTTGCACCAGCAAGTTAATCATAGTTAACGTAACGATTTGTAGTAGGTGCTCTGTTGGTGGTTGTTTCTGCAGACCTCTGCAGCTGTATTTACTGTAAAGTTTTTGTTTACAGTATTTTTGTTATCTCACCGATAGCATGTTAGAATTCTTAAAATGTTTTGTGTTCTTCCTATGCAGTTTGCTAGTGTTTGCATACTAGCGTGGGTTATTGATAAAGTTTTTCAGAGGTCAACATGAATCCCTAACTAACTAGGCTATTTAAGACTGATTGCTGAGAGGTGTTCTTAAAAAAGAAGTCTTTTTACATCTCCTGAGTAGAACTGGAGTTAGCATAAATACCCTTTCTATCAAATCTGTCATAGATACTGCCATATATGTGGTTGCCAACAGAAAAATAAGTTAAGTAAATCTAGATATCTGATGCAATGAAAACAAGAAAATTCAGAAGTCTGTATAGATAAATATCTAAACATGTAAAAACCCACTGTTTGGCGTTCAGAATTCCATACTTTCACTAAGAAGTTTTATTAAGGACTTTTTGAAATCAGTAATTTTGCCAGCAGCTTAAAAAAGGTGGTGGGGGTGGGTTATTGGTTGTTTTTTTTTTAAATAACTATCATACTCCTTTGCCAGAAGTGTTACTACCATCTGTGGAGAGAGCAGAAGCCTTTTTCTAATTTGTTTTTCCATTTCTGTAAAACACTCTAGGTGGCTAATCAGGTTACAGTGAGGCTTCATTTATTGAAGTTTGAAAAGTTCTTTAGTTTTAAAGTTTGTTTCAGTAGAAGTAGTTCAAAGTATAATCTATTCAATTTTTATAAACTTTAGGAAAACAGTTTCATTAAGTGTTCTGGAGTCACACAATAATATTTTAAAATATATTACCAAATACATAGTTTATTTATTGAAAACATGTAAGTTACATGCTAAAGAACCCTATCAGGTAACCTATAAAAAATATTGCTATGGGAAGAGTTGATTGGTTGCATGCTTATTTCTCATCACATTGTTTTGTATGTTGACTCTCTTTACAGCCTCTTTCATTATGGTCAGGATAAAACTTAAGGAAGATATTTAAAGCAAAATTTTGGCTTCTTTGCTATTAACTGTGTTGGTTTTTTTCCTGTTGCGTGGAATCATAGAATGGTTTGGGTTGGAGGGGACCTTTAAAGATCATCTAGTCCAACTACCCTGCCACGGTCAGGGACATCTTCCACTAGATCAGGTTGCCAAAAGCCCCGTCTAGCCTGACCTTGAACCCTCCAGGGATGGGGCACCCACAGCTTCTCTCGGCAGCCTGTTCCAATGTCTCACCACCCTCATTGTAAAAAAATTCTTCCTTATATCTAATCTAAATCTACCTTCTTTTAGTTTAAAGCTGTTACCCCTTGTCCTGTCACTACAGGCCTTGGTAAACAGTCTGTCTCCGTCTTTCTTATAAGCCCCCTTTAATTATTGAAAGGCTGAAATAAGGTCTTCCTGGAGCCTTCTCTTCTCCAGGCCGAACAACCCCAACTCTCTCAGCCTTTCCTCATAGGAGAGGTGTTTCAGCCCTCTGGCCATTTTCGTGGCCCTCATCTGGACCTGCTCCAACAGGTCCATGTCTGTCTTGTAGTGGGGACCCCAGAGCTGAACACTACTCCGGGTGGGGTCTCACCAGAGCAGAACAGGGGGGCAGAATCACCTCCCTCAACCTGCTGGCCACACTTCTTTTTATGCAGCCCCAGGAACGATTGGCTTTCTGGGCTGCAAGCGCACATTGCCAGCTCACGTCCAATTTTTCATCCACCACTATCCCAAAGTCCTTCTCTGCAGGGCTGCTCTCAATCCATTCATTGCTGGTTGTGCGTTTGCTGTATTCACAGTTGTGTTTTGTGGGGAACGGGATGATTTTTAACATTGTTTTTTTCTCATTTTTCTTTTTTAACTCTCTTTCAGAATTCCCCACTCTACCAATATCTGCAGGATTTGGGACACACAGATTTTGAAGTATGTTCATCTGTGTCACAGAAGGCAGAGCAATGTGCAGCAGCAGAAAGCCAAAACGAGCGGACGGTGCATGCTGCCCAGAAGGTGAGCGCTCTCCTGTTCCTGAGTATTTCCCTTCTCAAAAGAGAACCACATTACTTCACAAATAGGCAAAATCAGAGGGGATAGAGATAAATCTCTTACTGTATTAAAAAACAAACAAACAAACAACAAAAACAAGCAAACAAAAAAACCCAACCAGTTGTCATATCTTGTCTGCAAATGTGTTTGGAAATGCATGGTTTGCCAGTATAGTTTGAAGTGTTTCTTTGCACTTATGTAAGCTAGGGAAGCAAGAGACTTTGATAGTGAATTTTTTGAGTGTTGTAAATTATCTTATTTACTGGATGTTATTATGTTAGCTTAGCATGACATTCTGGGAACAAAACCTGTAATTTTCTGGAACAGATTATTTATAGTTCCCAGCCCCTCTCAGGCATTCAGTTGCTAAATATCACTTACTCTGTGGCAAAACATATTAAGAAAGAGGATTTCTGGGAAGTATAAATACAATAACGAATCTGAGTGAGATAGTAGAACTGTGCTTAGGTTATGGCAATTTTCTAACAGTAACAGCTGACAAGGATCATCAAATGATTAGCTCAGACTTCTTATTTCTCTATCATTTTAAGTAAAGGCTTGTGGATTTTTTTAAACATTTTGGTATTAAATTATGCTTGAGAATTTGGTTGTTCAACACCTACTGTGGCCTACACATTTTTTTGTCTTCCTTATTAAAAATAAATGGTATTTTACTATTATTGGTAGTGTACAGGCAATGTGACTCAGATGAGGAGCTGTAGTGCGGGTGAAGAAATTCCTCTTTTGAGGCAGCTAATGTAGGAATCTCATTGCAACAAGCATGTTGAAAATTCAGCAGTCAGTCTGTCTTCTCCTTAGCACCTAGATGGAGCATGCAAAGGGCAGTTATTTTCTGCCTACCTCTTTCACTTCCACAGTGGAGAGTTCAGTTTTCGGTGGACATGCTCCAGCTATGTGCTTTCCAGGAGGAAAAAGAGGCCTCCATGCAGACTCCTCTGTCCTGGCCACTGCAGGCTGAGGTGGGCAGTGCCTTACAGGTAAGGACCCAAACCAAGCATTCATGGCTTGATACATTGCCTCGGAAGAATTACCATTTCTTTCTCATCTCTCCCCACCATCTCCAGTAGCTTCCATCTTTGTGCACCTTAGGTCATCTGATTCTTGCCCACTGTGGCTTTTAACCTTCCACTGGAGCTCAGTTTTCCTGTTGTTCATTTCTGTTTTGTACCTTTTCAGCTATCTTCGAATCAGAAGTTCACAACCCCTTCCCTCTCATTGGTAAGCTTTGCTGCTTCCCTGCTCCACAGTTCCACTCTGCCAATTAGCTGGCAGTGAACTGCGGGGAGAATCCTATTTTTCCCAAACACAGGCAATATGAGTGGCCCTGAGATCTCCGGAAGGTCTCCCTGCACATTGTGGCGGATGGGAGATCATATGGCAAATGAGGAGAGCTGATGCTTTTCTTAGGATCTTTTCTCAAATAATGCCATGTTGATGTATATCCGCTACTCAGTTCTCAAGATGCTTCAGGGAATTAGCCAAGTAATAGTCACAGTTAGTTAGGCTTTATTTCAACAAAGTTTTTTCAGTTTTGTACGTGTCCCTCTTGTTCCTCCTTTGTTTTAGGTCGGAAGTATTTTTTTCTTGTGGGATTTTTAATCTATTCTGCTCTGTGTAGGTTCTTAGGTGGGCTAGGATTCGGAGGTGTATGAATGGTGTGGATAACATCAGTCAGTTTTCTTCTGTGGTTTTTTGAATGTTTGCAATAGTATGGTGTACTTGCAAGGACTGACATGCACAGTCTTTGAAGTGGAAATGTAGAAGTTGCAGTGTGAAGCTTATTCATCTAGCAGTATTCAGAGAAGTGTTGGGAGGTCATATTTTCATGTAGTGATACTCATTTCAACCACTCTCTGTATAGACTATATAAATGTCCTCACACACTCATTAGTCCGTTTGAAAAGACAGGGTAATAAAACGTGAAACATTTTGCTCTGGTCTTCAGTTCTGTTGGAGTCTATCTTCATGGATAGATTGTTCATAGTTTGTGTTTACCAGCTGGGCAGGTGCACTGCGCACTTTGCTTCACAGCCTCGATCCGCAGTTTCTGGGACTTGTAGTCCTATGGAAGTGTGTCATGACTCCCTTCTTCTTTCATGGCCCACTTTCTGATCAAAGATGACCATGTAGATAGGATAACAGGGTATATATGCATTGAGCAGACCTGTGAGTACCACTGCATGCCTAGCGCATGGATTAGAGAGCGCCTGTAAAAAATAATCATACTATCATCATAATCCTTAAGTTTTGTACTGTTCTGCCATGCTCTTGTAGAGCTTACAGTTTTTCAGAGAGTTCGGCAATCATGTAGAAAAAAACTACCAGGCAGCTTCATACAGAACTCCAGTCTCACATACTGAGGATTTGTGAGCCTAAGAAACAGATTAACTGAAGGGAGAAAGGGAAGTGATTCTTGCAGTGTCTCCATGTTTCATTGGCTGGTTTCTCTAATGTAAGATTATTTTAAATTTAATGAATAGATTGATTTCTAGTTACTGTTGATGTGGATAGCTATTACATTTGTAATAATGATTGCTTCTATCAGTGGTCACAAGGCAAGACTGAATTTAATTCAGGGCTTAACTCACAATTTTTTATACTTTAATTTAAACTACCTTTAAAAGAATTCATGGAAATATTAGGTCCACTACCCTTACTTTTCAGAATCGTCAGCTGGCACTCACCATAGCCCTCAAGAAACCACCTGAAAATATATTTTCCCTTTAAAGCTATTGGCAGTTTTGTGGTACATTTACATTGAAGATACCTATTCTGGCTTAGTGCAGGAAGACTTTAATTAAACCACTGTTAATTGAAAATTAGGGTGACATATTTCATTGGCTGGTTATCTGTTTGTTGCTATGAAATAATGCATGGACTATTGCTTGTTAGCTGCATTACTTTATTTTGCATAATTACTTTTGTGGAAGTCAGTAAAGCAGTATGATGCTGTGTTCATGTATATCATTTCCACTGAATTTAATACAAAAGTGCTGTGGGGTTAAAAACCTCAGAAGTATTAAGATACACTGCTTTTAAAAGCCTTAAGTGTTCTTTTTTTTCCCCTCCTTTCCACTCAACCATTTTAGACTTAATTTTATTGTTTTGGGAGCAAGTCCCCCAGTATTGTGTCAGATGTAGAAGTAATTCGTCATGGTTTGCCTTGCAACTTGAAGGGAGTGGGTGTATGAAAATGGGCTGTCCATTTCTTACAAATACTAGGATGACATTCACATTGTCTCATCTCTGTCTAGACAAGGATATGTATTGGAAAGGAGGAAGAGACCTGTGTGTAATTTCTAGTGATAAAATGTCATAGGTTCTTACTGCTGCTGTTCCAGTACCAGTTTGGGAACATTAACACTTTTCTTTTGTAATCTGATGTCATAAAGTCTGTTTTTGTCATTTGATTTCTGTGTCCCATTTTGGTAGGGTGTCTCAAAAGGAAAGAGAATGAGGGAGAGGCAGCTGACCACACATTTAAAGAAGTAGACTGATTTAGGAGAATCTGAGGCTTTGTTGCAACTTTTGTATGACATGCAGGCAAATCATTTACATTCCCATCCAATCATTTCCTCATTTTTACGTGATTCTATTACCACTTCTCTTCTCTCAGCCTTTGCTGGCCTAGTCTACTGAAATTATAAAATGTCTGGGAAACAAATGGCTTCTGAGTTCTGAATATATACCTGCCCACAGTCTTAATATAAAATTAGCCTAGTTGAGGCTTGGTGTAATATAATATAACCACAGGGAACAGATGATGTTCCAAGCTGAGTGATGTCTAGTATGTGTGTATTGTTTTCCTTCTGTTCTGAAAAGCAAGTTTACAAATGCCTTTTTAAACACTTTATGAAAATAAAAATTGAAAAGTTGCAGTATTGCTTTGTCTTTGAGTTGAGATTGTTTACTCCTCTTGTATTCAGTCAAGTAGGAACCCTGTGCAGATACAATCTGGTGACATGTAGCAAGATTTTGACACGGCAAAGATCCAGTTTGGGATTTTCAGGGACTGAAAAAACAAATCTGGAATAAAAAAAATCAGTAGTGACTGATACAAATGTTGCTGCTGTGTCTTGCTGTCCTGCCAAGCAGAGCATATGTTTCAGGCTCAATGAAAGGCAGACGCATAAGTTGAATTTGAAGCACAACTTAAATAGTTCTCTGTGTTTGTGGTTTTGGTGGGTTTTTTTAATCGGAACATGGTCTTAATGAACATTGAGCTGAAAAGCTGTAAAGGTGCTTCAAGACTGTGTTCTGAGGGCTGATGAAATGCCAAGCTCCCATCTGAGGGAGTATAGAGATGTGATTTAGCACGGTAATTATAGGTGCAGTGTTCCTGGTTGTACCAATCTCCGGAGAAAGTTACAGCTAAAGTTCTGGTCTCATGATCACTTGATACTCAAAAGCACTGTTTGCAAGAGCTCCTAGACCTGTTTTCTGGAATTAAATCCTATTTGGGTAATTCTGCTTGATCTTTAAGGAATATATTTCTTCCCATTTACATTTTTCCTTTCTCACTCATTTTCATAGACTGCTATGCATAGCTGAATGTTTAAATTGATTATACTGTCACACCTTATCCCATCTTAGATGTGATAATATTTCATCACTAGAACAGGGCTGGTGCTGGAGGCAGCTACTGAGGATTGTGTTGGGACTAGCCCTCAGTAGCTGTGCAGGTGACCTGATATGGAAAGGCAGAGGGACCAGTTCTTTGTCTTTGTCTAGGGCTCCCACCCACTTAATGCTAGCTCTGGGTGGCTGGAAGGGATTTAATATGTACCATTATCTTCTTTCTGAAGTGCACAGAATTGAAAGGTGCCAATGTGAATGATGATATTTTAGATACCTGCTAGTTTGCCATTTCAGGTTCATCCTGTACAAAAGAGAAATAGTCCTTAGAATTTTATTTTAGATTCAAATGAATGTACCTAAAATGTGCATGTCCTATGCTATTTTTTTTAAATGTTAGGAGTTAAACATCTTTGTTACTCAGTTTACAGAGAGTTTGACTGAGTGGTGTTATAAAGTTGTAAGAAGAATACTCCAGAAGCATTGGCAACATGACCTGACTTGTGTCTTGATGAAAGTTGTTTTACTTGTCAGTAACACTCCCAATGGGAATGCAAACTGTGAGACACTATTCCAAGGATCTGAATAATGTAATGTGTTACTGTACTCTACTGGGTCACAGCCCAAGACAGTAGGTTGTCTTGTTTTGTGTTTTCAAGCACTGACATGTCTGTTGAGTGTTTATGCAAGCTCAGATTTTTATTTTTAAACCAAAACATGGAAAATAAACCAAAAGACTACTTACGTAGCACACTAGTATGGGGTTTTTTCAGTAATTCCACAGTCTAGTTTAGTCAGCTGGTAGCAGTTTAAAATTAACCTTGATGTAGATTTAAATGTTCATGATAAAAACCCAAAGACTCATGAAGGCTAAGCAGCTGAAAATGGTAGGTTCCAAGAGGCATAATTTTAAATAGTAAATGGACAATTCTTTCTATACTCTGCTTTCAAAGTACTAAGGAAAGTACTTCTGAATGAAGTATCTGTCTGCAACTCAAATGCAGAGCAAGGACCTTTGTTTATTTAATCTCAATTTTCTACAAATTGTAATTGGAAAATTTTGTTTTATTTTGCACCACTTTACAAGAAACTTGGAGGATAATCTGTGCTGCAGTTTGTGACACTCTTCTCCTCTTCCAACTTAGGTCAGTGCCCTTGAGCAACATCAAAATGCAATCACTTGGATTTATTCCATAGTCTAAGAAGTGTGGATTGCTGCGATAGCTCCTCCTAATAAGCCACGATGATGTCTCTGTATCAGGAAGAGCTATCATGATATTGGTTTGTCTCTCCACTAACCTAAAAACACTTCCTTTTGGCTAGGTCTGCAGTTCTCTAACTGTACACAGAAAGATGACACATACGTAAAGAAAAAATTGAGTTAGGTTACCTAAATGGATGCCAAAGTAAGTTATTTCAAAAATTGTTGAAGCATAAGGGCTTTAGGGTGACAATTTCTGATGTTACTCAAAGCTGTTCTGCCCTGACTTGCTGCATCGAACTTGTGTCATCCTGCCTTTCAGAGGGCTGTCAGGCTGATCACAGGGCTAACTGCAAAGCTTCAAGCTCCTGTTGCTTGGTTTTACTCTTCTATTTCCCACCTTATAGTTGGGGGAAAAAAAGAAAAAAAACCAGTATGCCACAAAATGTAAGTGCTCCACAATTAATTTTTTTGGCATACATTTTGATTGATTGTATTCTATGTCAGCAGTCTGAAGATTAAGAGGTAGGGCCTCAGAATTCATGAAGTATATGTAAGTAAATATTTTGAAAAATACTTCCTGTCAGCTCAGTCTGAGGAAAGTAGATCTACAATGTGTGTCAAAAACTCCATTTTTTTCTCATTGAATGGCTGCAGAGTGAAGCAAAATCATGCATCTATTTAATTATAATCTTTCATGCACCCTATTTTAGGAAGATACACGAGTAAAATGTGTGATGACCGAGAGGGAGTCCCTCTAATTAGTGGCATTCGAACTTATGTTTACAGCTCAGATGAAAGTGTGGATTTAGGTTGCGTGGGAAGCAGCATGGAGACAAAGTACCTGCTAGCACACACTGGTTGGGAGAGGGAGTTTCTGGGACAGTTCGTCTTCTTACAGTCACTCTTCCCTGTCTCTGTTCACAAGTCCTCCAGAGCCTTGTCCTCAACCTGCGGTGGTCTGCCAAGGAGAGGTTGTCCCTCTCGTGGTCTTTTACTTTTCTTGAGTCCCTGTCAGCCATTTAACTTCACTGCTTTTTTTAATCCTCAAAGAGAGAGAAAGTCTTTCATATCGATGCAGTAGCTGCCAACTTGAGATCAAACTAATTCTAGCTGTAGTTATTTTTAACAGTACAACATAACAATCCATTATGCTCCAAATAGGTGGGGTTACTGAAAGCTTTATTTCACGCTCTTGTGTACAGGCAAACTGACGGGAAGCAGATGTTCCCTTAGCGTACTCTGAAGTTAGGCCAGACACAGTAAGCGAAACTTCCTTACAGGTACTTGGGTCTGAGTTAACAAGAAAAGCAAATGCAGAAATAAAGGAATTGTCTGTTGTTATTTATTTATTTTTGGCTTTGGGTTTTTTTAATTGGAGTAATTTCTGTTCCCTTCAGCAAGGCATCCTGTCAAAACTAGTTGAGTTCTTTAGAAGTTGGTTTCCTTTTCCACAATATAAGAAAAACGATGACATACTTCACCGACTGGTAAGTGATAACTTTTTTTTTTTCCATTTCCTTTCCTAATCCACAAGTCTTCCTCTCCTCTGTACCTCATCCTCTGAGCACCATCTTTGGTCTGTACTGTTGGTTTTGGCTCTAACAGTTTTACTTCTTCTTCAGATAATATTGATTCTGGTTTTCAGAGTTACTGTGGCAGGCAAATTGGGCACACAAGAACAGGAAAAATATTGGTAGCCAGCTTGAAGATGTTAAAAATGTGGAAGAGAAATTAAAATAAAACATGTGAGAAATTAAAGAAATTCTTGAAAGCTGAAAGGAGTTAACCTACAGTGTGGCTACCCCACTGTAGTGGAAGGCAGAGTGGAGGCGCTGACTGAGAAAGTCCATATGTTGCAGCCTAGCACCTTGCAGACACAGCTCAAGACAGAAGGCTCTCGAGCTTCATCTGAGTATTGCTTCACCCTCTGTTTCAGCTTGTTAGCTCAGGCATAGCACAAACGCGGTGCAGCTGTACTACCCCTGGACCCATCCTGGCCTATTTGTTTCTTCACTGCTCTCCACAGTGCTTCTGCATTTGGGAAAAATGAAGCAAATTAAGGCACCTCCGCTATAATGCTTCAGAACAGTGTTACACGTTAAGAGCAGACGACATCATGTAGCGGTCTGGCTGTAGGAAGAGGCAAGAACAGTTCCCTGTACCACCTATGTGCTCTCATCTTAGCAGTTCAGAAGTGGGTTGGGTGTCCATCTGCCTCACCAGAACCTGTATTCTCCTACTCCTGGAGCCTGCAGGAACTTTTAGGACCCAAGTCAGCCTGTGTGGGGTAGACCCGAAGGGTGATAGTTCTACACCAGATAGTTAAAAATAGTTTTATGCTGCCTTTACACCTGTTCTCTGCTGTGTCACTTTCTAGCCAGTTCAGTCTTCTAGCCTGGACTTGTCTGAGATCTGCTTTAACTTGCACCCAGCTGCTTCAGGTTCCTAGTCTGGCTTGCAAATCTCACATTAGTCAGACTGTTCCAGAATCTAAAAGTTAGAATTTTTTTTTTTTTTTCCTACTGTGATGTAGTGATGATGTCTTCAAATGTAGCTTCAAAAAAAAAAAGTTGAGCAACATGAGAAGTTAGGGGTTTCCATTTCTCAGGGAGTTCTGCCGAGTCCAATTACTATCTCTTCTCCCTTATCTCAAGAGGACAAAATTTCCGCTGAAACAACTCATTAGTGATCTTTGGTTGTCTTTTGTCTTCCTCCGTCCTCCCCTATGAATCAAAGGTATTATCTTCACAGCTTTTTTTAGCCTTACTTTCTTGAGATGGAGACACAACCAAAGACCATGGAAAACACGTTTCTCCTGCTCCATGCTACAGCAGGGTACTGAAATGACACAGGATGCGTTGGAGGAGGGCAAAGTTTCCTCTTGCACAGAGTCCTCAAACAAATGTTTTCCATTAAAAGTAGAATGCAAGTTATCGCAAGTGACATCAATGTATGGAATTAAACTTTGGCTAGCTATCTTATGGTTTCATAAATAATCTTATTCTGTCAATGACAGAACTAAACAGATTTGGTACTGTGAAATGTCATACTTCTGTTAACTTCTATTAGAGGGCAATCTAGCTGGATGCAAAGATGCATGTGTTCAGTGTTTGTTGGGTTTTGTTATGACATTCTTAACTTGAAGTGTTTTGTAATTATAGTTTGGTGCAATATGCAAATTAAAATTTCAGGGGGCTTCTCTGATGGATATATTTGTCTTCAAGAGCTGTGTGTTTGTCTTGAAGAGCTATAGCTGTAGGGGAAAAAATAGCAAATGCTTATCATGGCATCTCATCCACAAGTAAGTAACTCCCTGAAGTTTGTCTGGAGTTTAGCAAGTGTGAGGTCTTCAGAGTCCCATGCTGTTTCATGTTTGGGTTGAGTTCCCTTGGGAAAGGCACAGAATCCTGCAGGAGAGAACTTCACTGCCTTGGCTGGGGGCTTGAGTCCAGTGCATTGACCCTACTGTTATTAAATGTCCACAGGTGACTTCTTGTTAACTGATTTGTAATATATCTCTTTCTCTTTCTAATTATTGTTTGTTAATGATGTAAATTATGTCTGACAAAAAAAAAAGTGGGGTTTTTTTTGTTTTATTAATGATCTTCTAATAGATATAGTACCTCTTTGATTCTTACGCAAATATAATGGCATAATCTGTGGCATGTTTCCAGGTAATGTTACAATCTAGGTCAGATCACAAAGTTGGTGCGATGCATCCCACAAGTCTGAACTGTTAGGTAGTATGTGAGTTTTTAAAGTTAAGCAAGTTAAATAAAAATGAAGTAGCTACTTGTGATATATCTGAAACATTCCTGTAGTCTTTGGGAACAGATTGTTGTCAATTAAGTGTAGAATGTCTGGGTGTTTTCCTTGTTCTGCTAACTTAATTTTAAGAATTTGCATATTCTTTACTAATGCCTGTTTTTTCTCCTGCCCATTTGTGGTAAGGATGTTGGATTTCGATTTGACACACTCCGTACCATCCTGCAACAGGAAGTTCTGCTGCAGGAGGATGTGGAACTGATTGAGTTCCTTGACCCCAGTATCCTGTCTGCAGGGCAGTGTAAGCAACAGGAAAATGGACAGCTTCCAACGCTACGCTCCCTAGCAACTCCTAATATTTGGTATTGTACAGAGAATATCTACCACTCTATTCACTGAGAAACAAGCAAAAAATATATTGTGTGTTCTTTATATAAAATGCAGCAATAAAGTAACTACTTTTTTTCTCAGGTCTTCGAGTGTTTGGTCCACTAGTCCCCAAATTTTTGTATAAGCATGTTTTTTTCCTCGGGCGTTTTATTGAAAGGGTGAGTTTTAATCTGAGATAGCTACATGAACATGAATGGATACTTCCAAACCCTAATATGTGCTACAAGTAAGAACTAACATGGTTGATTAATTCATGAATTTCTAAAGCTATACAGTGGTGATTTTGATAAATGAGACATGATTGTGAAGACTGAATTTAAAAGTGTTTTCTTTGCTGTGGTCTTCATAAAATATGTTGGGGGGGGTGTGTGCAATTGATTTTCAGATGCAGAATACCAGAAGAACAGACTAAAGAATATTTAAATAAGATGCATTCAAGTCAGCAGAGGCTGGTGAAATTCACCCTAGAATACTGAAGGAGCTAGCTGCAGCAGTGTCTGAACAGCTACCACTTGTATTTGAAAAATAACAAGGATGGTGGGTGTTCTGACAGAGTGACTTTCTCAGAAATGGACGGGAATCAGTAGATAAAAATATCTCATAACACAGCCTAGTGCTATGTTTTCATATATATGTTAGGAAAATAGATAAAATTATTATAAAGCCACAGCAGGTTAAAAAACCCAACTGTTTAAGTTGTAATATGTCCTTATTGATGCTCTCTGTCAAACAAGAGAACTTTTGAACCAGATTTTCCAGCGGTTTGTCCTGGTCCTAGCACTATTCATTGTTTCTTTAACTGTTCAGATGATAAAGTACACTTACAAAATTTGTGAATATTGCTCAGCTTACAGATGACACCAAGTTTGTAAGTGTTTTGGCAGAATGGAGTTCAAAAGTGGCTTGGAGAAATATCTTGAAATCAACAGAAGACTCAGTAATGACAAAAGTCTAATGCTACACTAGGGCAGGAAAAATCAAATTAACAAACACGAAGTGGTGAATAATTGGGTAGGCAGTACTACTTCAGAAAAGGATCTGCACATCTTTGCAGAGCATAAATTGAATGTGTCAGCAAATTATTCAAAAAATGGCAAATCTTATCCTGGTGTCCTTGTTACATGCAGGACCCGGGGGGTTTGTTTTTCTATTTCCTTAAGCCTTATGTTAGACTACAGCATCTGGTTTTGGATGCCACACTTGGAGAGGCATAGGTAATTTAGAATCAGTCCAGAGCGGAACAAGAAGAATAATGAGTTTAGAAAATGTAATCTTTCAGAAACATTAGAGTGTGCTAGGATTGTTTGGCCAAAATGGAGAAAATTGAGGTGGGATGGAACAGTGTTACGATGGGTAGGAGGTAGTTAATAAGAAGGTGGTGATCAGTCATCGTTTATTCTGTTCAGAAAAGGGAAGGATATGAGGAGAAATAATGCGATTAATTTGCCAATGATTCAGACTGGACTTGGGGGAAATCTTTTGAGCTCTAAGGATACTTACGAGTTGGAATAGCTACTTGGGTGGGTTGTGGAGTCTCCATTTTCTTCTTCAGTCTGTCCGTGGTGATCTGGATTAACCAGAAACTGAAAATGGACAAAGTGAGCTCTTAAATCCCTTCCAGTCTTTCATTGTTGTGATTCATTTTTTGTGTGTGTGTTTTTTTTTTTAAATGTACCAAGGAAGTTATAGACTGTGTGTCTGTCCTTTTTAAAGTTACGTCTGGAATATTTTAACCCTGGACCTTTACTGAAACCTATCAGTAGCCCTGAAGAGTTAACACTTGTAAAGCTTGTTGAAATATGACCACAAAACTGCCCAGAAAATAGAAACCCGGAGATCATATCTTATTTTAGAAATGGAAAAATACTCCTTGTGAATACTTCCACAACTAAATACAGGATACGCAGCTTTAAGGGGTGAAGAAAGTGAATATTTTGCTTTCAAAAAATTCTGAAAAAGTAAAGTTGTTATGCACCTTGAAGCCCATATCCCATCCATCTCTGTAAGATTGTGATATTCATAATCTTAAAGAACTGCAACTATAATACTATGTATGAAACACAGTGTATTTTCTAGCAGTTACTTATTTTTGTTGAATTTTTCTGGATGAAAATAACAGCTTTATGAAGTTTTTAAAATGTCCTTGAGAAATAACTGAACTGAGCTACTAGTTACTCTGTTTCCTTAAGGCTTTTCAAAAGCTGCCAAATTATTTAAAACGATTATTCAAGCCATCTTTATGAAAATGTGTTAAAAACTAGTGGTGTGTTGGTGTCCAAGTTAAATGAGTCAGAATCTGGAAAAAATAAAGCTGGCATTACTTGAGGGTTTTGTTACCAAAAGAAACATGCCCTTCCCTACTGTACTCTTGAACCTGGAAGTACAGATGTTCCAGTTCCTACCCACCCTGGCCTATAATGCTGAGTAGTCAGGTTTTTTTCTTTTTCTATTTTCTTTGCTTTTTTTTGGTTTTTTTTAAAGTCATATGTGTAAGAGAAACTGACCTTTCCAAATGGTACATTATTCTTCTACTTGTGTCATAAAAAAGCCGGAGAAATGTTTCCTTAGAGTATACTGACCAAGTAATACCATGTACGTATACATCTAAATCTGCCACTAGGAGTAGTTTTCGGTGTTACAGCTTCCTTCAGGACCTACATAAAAGCCCCATAAAAAGATGTCGGAATCTCAAATGTAACCGAAAGCTTCATGATTTTCCCACTTGTTTGACCTCAGGAATCTGTGGTTGATGATGCTTTCTCTGTTTGCAGGGATGTCTCGCTGTTTCTTGCCTTTGTAAGTGCACTGGTTATGCTTCCTTCATGGTGGAAGGAATCATCGTGGCTGCCGTGGGGACTAGTTCTGCTTGTCTATGCAGTCTTTCGAGTGTGGGGCACATGGAGGACAGCCAAGCTGCAAATGTCCCTGCGAAAATACTGCATCCAGCTGGAAGAAACTGTGGCAAATAGCCGAGCTTTTACTAATCTCGTGAGGAAAGCTCTACGACTCATTCAAGAGACTGAAGTAATTTCCAGAGGATTTACCCTGTGAGTCTATATTTCACTTTATTTAATACACAAATCCATTCAAGCCAGATGTCTTCTAAAATTGTCTTGTTACGCTGTCTCCCATAACAAGTGGAATTACTGAAAAACATAATACTTAAAGCTTTTCATTTACATAAAGTAGTATAATTACCATTCATAGTAAAAGTATGAATTCTAACAACTCAGTGTTAAAACCCTGCATCCTGAAGGAGAATTAAGTCTCACAAAACTCGTATGCCTTTGAAATCTCCTGCTCTGCTAGCAATGAAATACATGAAGAAATGGATTTTGAACCAATTTAGTTAACTATTTTGGGAAGTCATTTAGAGGGTTGGTTGTTTGAGGATTTTTTGTATCTTATATTACCAAATCTATGTAAATAAACTGACCTGCAAGTAATCATTCATATTTTAGAAAACAAGATGACATGAAAATCATTCTATTTTTATGTAACAAATAACAGTCTGAAGTAATGAGAACACAGCAATCAGCAAAGACCGTCAAATGTCATTTCCCACCTCAAATAAAGTTTATATTACTCTTTTTTCTTGCATACAATTGTTGAGATGTTTAGATTCTTAAAGTATTTACTGCTGAATTTGCCTCTCGTCCACTTAAGGGATGTGAAAGTGTTCCTGGTTATTTAGCTCTTGTAGCTATTTGGTAATTTTTGCTTGTTTGCTATGTGAAAGGACAGCAGAACATTGTCAGTGTATGCAATGATCCCAAAGCCAACAGGCCCGCTGTTGTGCACTCTCATTGCCATGTATGTTTTTCCCTTCTAACAACCTATGCCAGATAGACTTAAGATTAAAGGAGGTGGGAAATGCCAACAGCTAAAATCCAGTCAACTTCTTTCTAAAAACAATAAAAAATTCCCCTCTGTGCACCAAGAAATTTTTTGTTCATGCTAGACCAACTGTTCTGCGCTCAGGCACATGTTTTTACATGCAAGCTTGAAACTGTAGACTTAACATTTTGAATTCATTTTCTAGCTTGAGATACCTTCAGTATGCTTCATTGAAGAAATGTTTCATTCTCCCTTTGGAATGCATAAGCATGTCTTCAGTCTGCCTAGCTATGTATTTTGTTTTGGTTTGTTTTTTTGCTGAAGAAGCATATAGTTAAGCAATAGGCAGTCTTATCTTTGCAAACGGGTTCTTAAAAGAAATTATTGTTAGGGCTTGTCCAAATTACAGATGAGAAAAACATTTGGATTTTTTCCTAAGTTTAAGCAAACGAACTTGTGGTCAATGTCTAAATTGCTGGTGCCTCGTTCTTTTACTACATATCTTAGATAACAGATTAACAAAAACCAGACTGGTCTTTAAGCTGATGCTTGATCTAATAGCCTCTTTACTTAAAACTTTGGCAAGTTTTTCAAAAGACTTTGGAGTATGGATGGAGTGGGAGAAGTCTGGCTGTGCCAGCATCCTCATTGGAACAATTGTCCAGTATGAAGAAGTCAGTGCTGTACAGGTTTTGGTTTGCTTTAGCCTGGAGGAAGTTCTAACTCCAGAGTGTCCTTTTCTACATCCACATGTGCAAGAGATGCTGCTGCACAGGGCACCATGAAATTCTTTGCTTGAGATAGTGCTTCATGTATGATCCAAAAAACTATCTACCCCTGTTTTCTTCCAGAATTTTGCTACAATAAACCCTAGCAGAACAAAGTTTAGTATGTTCTCCTGTAGTAACCTTGTCAAAGTCTTAATGCTTGTTCAGAAAGAGTCACATGGCAATAGAAATGGTTGCAGCTGAAAAGTTAATGAGTATCTTCGTGTGTCATTTTATGTCCTTGAAGGAATGGGGTTTCAACCAGGTAGCACAGCGCCCTGTTCAATGATATGTATGCTGCTGTTTTATTATACTGCTAGCTCAGCATAGTTTGGACTGTGCATTAACTATGTTCTGAATGGAAAGATACTGAAGCTGACATTTAAATGGTACTGAGTTCAGATTTTGGCTAACTGTACTTAGCTAAACTCTGATACGGCAAGCCCAGGTCTGCAGCTTTGGCCTGAAGTTCCTTGCATTCCACTGCTGTGTTTTTCTCCCCATTGCACCATCCATTGCTATGTTCTCATAGGGTAATTTACATATGCTTTGAAATATCTGTGGCTTTGCTTTATTGTACCCTATTTGCCCCTTGTTAATTGATATTTGGCTGTCTCTGTAAATGTTAAATTATTCTTGATGAGGTTTTGGTCAGTTGTCCACTACTTCACTGGTTTACTACTGTGTGGTAGTGACTGCTATATGCTTAACCAATTCAAGCATCATTTTGCCTTCATTCCCACAGCAGCCACTCAGAAAAGGAACTAAGAACCCTGTCAGGCCTCTCTTATATTAGTTGCTTTCAAAGGCAACTGGATATTCTGATTTCAGAATGGCCTTCAGAAGTGTTTAATGTTGCTGTTGGCATTTCAGGTATGTCTGCATGGTACAAGATCTGCCATGCAGAGATGGCCAAGACCTCACCAGGGTAGTTTGGATTACAGAAATTGTGTAGCCAAGGTAGGGCAGTGCTCTACTCAGGCAGAATGGCAGTATTTCTGTCTAATTGCTTCATTTGCAATTAGACAAATGAGGCCTGCTCACAGGTTGCAGCCTGGAATTTCCATGGGGTAATGAAAGTATGTCCATTGTCTTGCACATTATAAAATGAAAACTGTAGGAATACGTAATGAAAGGCTGCAGCAATAAGCAACAGGTAGTTATTTCCTTGTCTGTCACTGAAATAATTAGCTTTTCTCCAAAATGCTCCCTTTCTACTATATTTAAACTAGAATCAAGCTCTACGAGCGCATATTGGTGTATATAGCATCTTTATAGATCTGCTTTCATGTTGGAGTGCCGTAATAGGTTTTTATTAATGTGTCTATACAAGTTTGTTAAAAGTTGGGACCCTATTTAAAATTTGGCTTGTGAGATTAATGGAGAAATAAGTCACTGTTCTTTACGAGTAAAATGGGTTTGGAGCAGTAGGAAAGAGGAAATTCACCTTTAACCTTTTTTTCTTCTTGCTATTTGTGGCTGATAGGCAAAGCTGATAACATTTCGTAAGTCCAATTAAAATATATAGAAGGTAAATGGAACATTAGGAAGTTAGGGATATGGCATGTCTGGCACATAGACATTTTTAGCAAGTTATACTGACTTAAGATTACTGGAATAAAGAAGAATTATTTTATAAAAAACACTGAAACAAACCTTCCCAGAAAGAAAGCAAATTGTTTTGCTGAATACTGGCAGTACATACTGTGCATGAGTTGTGCTATATTTATTCTGCATAGGAACTGGAAATGCTTACATTGCTGTAGCAGAACATAGATCTCTCTCTCTCTTTTTTACAGTCGAAAAATTTTGCTCCTTTTCTTTGAGCCTGCTTCTGACAATTCACCCAGGGCTTGAGTCTACAAACTGTTGTGAGAGTTTATCCATAAACACTTCCAGTTGTTACCTTCGAAAGCTAGGGAAACATTAGAGATTGGCATGTACTACATTACATGCTGTGTTCCCTAGTGAAACGTATGGCAAGACTAGCATTTTAAATTTATGTTTAGAAGTTGAAATTAACACAGTTTGTTTTTATTTTATTCAGATTTTAAAGTACTTTATGAGATGTTATATAAACCATTTTAATATCAGTCACATAATTTAATACGGTACACAGATATTTTAATATGGTATTTCAGCTAGCGTATTCAATATACTGCAGGCATGAATCTCCTTGTGTTAATAATATTTAACATACTGATATGGGTCCAGCCTTGCTCACTGGGTGGGCTGTATTGCTTTTCATATGTGACAATGAAGACGATAAGCTATTTCCCCTCCTGGTCAATGTGCAGCATGGTCCAGCTAAGCATATGCAGTAGGACTGATGTTTTTCCAGCAGTCAGGTCTGCTGGCTTAGTCAGCTCTTCAGTCAGATGGGCTACAGAAATAGTCACCAATGCAGCAACCCACCTCAGTCTTGCCTGGTACCCTGTATGCTTTTCCTTTTAAGTGACTGTGGACATGAAATCACCTCCTCACCGTGCCCTGGGAAAGGTGAGAGCAGAAGCAGGCTTCCAGTCCTCAAACAATTCATCACAATTCATTGTTCTGTTGTCCACACTATGTCCATTCATGAGCTGATTGTAGTAAAAACAGTCCCAGCAAGTAGAGTGCACCTAGGCTATTTTCAGTGTCTCAGTCATAGGTTTGGCATCAGACTGTACAGGAATAGATATAACTGGATATTAATCTTTTTTTCCTTTTCTACAGCTTCACATTACACAGACATGTTTAACATTCACCCAGTTTACAATTCAGTTTATTTCCAGATGAGGCAATTTCTTACAGTTCTAAAGCCATTCTGAAGTATACTCTAATAGGCAAATGGCAGTTTCTTTTAAATGGTATATTGACCTGAATATGTGGACACCAAAATATATTTTCAAATATGCTTGTATAGGTGCATACATTTCATGTGTTTACCTGTCAGACTCCCACAAACACAGCTGTCATTCGTTGCATGATGACAAAATCTATGTCACCACTCAAATAATGTTTTTGTTGACCTAGAGAAGATTCTGCATGGAGAAAGTTGAAAGAATATAGTGTTTTGCATGAAAAACAATATGTAGTAGCACATTTTTTCTGCAAAAATTATTTGAAGAACAGATTTGCATATAGAGAGGTATATGTTAAATATCTGTGTGTTAAAACTTCCAAAGCTTACAGTGGGCTTGTGATAGTTTTTGTATCAGAGATAATGTTATGGCCTGTTTACCCTTAGTGTATCATTTTGGAAAACTTGGAGAAAACAAATGTCCTCAGGAGTTTTGCCAAGGCTCAGATGAGAATAGAATCAGGCTGTCTACTGAGGAATCCTGGCTGCTTATCTGAAATTGTCATTAAATATATCATTGATATGATGGATTTTTTTTTCTTCTCTCATAGTTACTGAGTGGTTTGAAAAAGTTTTCTAAGTAATGGAATAAGAAAACTGATATACTTTTAAAAATACTTTAGGACATCTGTACAGTTGTATCACATTTTACTTTTCAAGTTTGCTTGACAGGGTCAGTGCCGCTTGCCCATTTAATAAAGCTGGACAGCATCCTAGTCAGCATCTTATTGGTCTCCGGAAAGCCGTTTATCGATCTGTCAGAGCCAACTTTCGAGCTTCAAGACTGGCTACTCTATACATGCTGAAAAAATATCCTTTTTGTAAAAACCCGCAAGTTCAGATATTCCACGTTACCTACCTGTTGTTGTGCCAATGTTTAGAGTTAGTATGTCTAGCAACATACAATATCTAATTACATATCTAAACAAGATAAAAAAAAGGTAGCACAGTAAATTGGGGCTTGTGCTTGGTTTGGAACATTCTTTAAAATTTTGTCTTTTTGTGTACTGTGCAGTATGAGATAAGATTCTGTGCAGTGAAAACATTGTCCCAGTTACTGACACCCATGCCTTTGGTGCAAGTACTGATAATGTGTTTCAGAGTCCTTCAGGATTTTGTTTTATAATTCCTTTTAGCCATCTTTTTCCCTTGCACCAAAAGACCCTCTTCTCTGAACAATATGGCCCTTCACTCGACATCCCCGTGTTCAAAGGTAAGTTAATTTCCTGTTTCAGACAAGCTGAGTGAAACTCTGATTACATTAATTAGCCAAAAGGCACATTTAAGAGCAAGGAGTTTCTACTCTGAATCAAAGCAAAACACTTTGTCCAGATTCCATTTTGTGAAGTGTCATCTGTATTTCTTCGGTGCATTGTATACTTTCTTTAATGGCGTTAGCATTTCAAGGGTTTTTTCTATTATTATTGTACTTATTGTACTATATGGGAAATAACAATGTCTTCACCCTGTATTATAGCAAAAAATAAAATAGGTATGTTTCTGATCTTAAAAAACACATGCAGGGAAACAAAAGCTGGTGGTAATGCAAGTGTTGAAAATCTGACATGACAAATTACTTGTTTTGTCTTCCTGGAACGTAATATTTGACTAACATATTTTGCCTGGCAAATGGATGGATATATTGAGTGATAACGTGTACACATACAGAGGCATACTCAAAGCTAGAAGTGCGTGCATTCACTTTGAAGGAAATGAGTATTTCTTTGCAAAATAATAACTTGTGTAGGGATAGGCATCCTCGTTCTGGGCTCAAGACTTCACTCTTAGCTCTGAGGAATAAGATGTATTTGCTATGTAAAGAAAGAAAAAAATACTCTGACTGATTCAGACACATTGATAAGAGCAACTGATACCTAGCTTGGAAATAATCAAGAATGACTTCTAAGAACATGGGAAGAGAGATCTGAAAATAGGATCAGTTAACATGGCCCTCCTAAATATCCTCCAGCATGAAGAAAGTCAGTCCAGCAGTGGTTATGACCACTGTGGTAGATCTACACTGTGTGTAGATTGTTGCTGTGGCTGAGGAAGTTACAGGTTCAAGGAATACTGGTGTGTATTAGACTGTCCACTAGTTTTGTAACTACTAAACTTAAGGAATGGCTTTTAAATTAAGGAATGGGAGAGAAGAAAGTTTCGTTTACTTTGCATAATTTGACATTTATACCTACTTTGAAAAATTTTTAAGATGCAAGTTCCATTGTACCAAATTGTCATGCAGATATCACAGTGGTAAGAGCCAGCAGAAATAAATGGCCAAAAATTTATTGAAGTTGCGTGTATATAGATAGGTTCTTGACAAATGGAAAGAGAAGCATTATATTGTGCAGAACGTAGTGGCAAAAACAGTGGTAGCATGTGAGCTGAGATGCAGGCTGGGCCAATTCTGCAGTGCATGAAAACTGAAAGTAAGGAATTTAAATGTAGGGAAGGTGAGTAAAGGATTCCTCCTCCCCACAAGGATAATTAAGAGTGGCTTCAAGGTAGTTCCAAGTTGCCTTAGTTTGATTTTTCCTCTGCGTATTGTGAATGCCTGAAAATGTTATGTGTATTACATGGGTATTGATTGCAAGGAGCATCTCTCAAATAGATTCCAGCGCCTTGTGCAATTAAATACTACTCTTATGCTGGAGGGGCCAAAGATTCCTTCATGTCGAAAGCATTCACAGCTGCCACTTGTGACAACTTTAATACCCTTGTCTGTCATCAGATTGTTAGCACAAATCTGGCCTACAGCAAGGAGGAAGAGGAACTGGAGAGATTAAATAAAGGAGTGAGGTGATAAATTGAAGGAAAGGAATGCTGATAAATTAAAGGAAAGGAACTTCCATCCAAAGTCTGGAAATGAGATCCCAATTCTGACTTTTACAGTTCTTTTTAGTAAGTTCTGCTTTGCACAAAATCAGAAGATATTCTTGACTTTAAATCCTCTAGGTTATTTGAGTATAAATTAATGAATTGCTGTTTGAAATTTGCTTTTTCTGAGCATTGTGAGAGACATGAATCCAGTAGCACTGTTAGTGATTTACACTGGCAACAGCAAAACAAAATGCTTTTATTAGAGAAAAAGATATTAGAGAAACATTCCAAATATTTAAAATTTGGATTAATATTACAAAATGACATTAAAAAAACCCCAAACCTATTTTCCCTGGTTAGTCATAATACTTTTTAAATAAACATTTTTTGTTTTACTGGATATTGCTGTGTATTTTTGTTGCAGAGCAGCTGTATCTCTGTATTTAGGCAAGTGAAAAACTGAATTATTTTTGCTTGGAACAATTTTCAATAGAAATTTAATATGCGAAACACCTCCTAGTCTCAAGGGCAACAAAAATTGCATCTTCCCAGCTAATACACTAAAGATCAAATCTTAGTTTCATTTTAACTGATGGCTGATCATTCTTTAGGGCAATTTTAAAGAATAAGGAAGTAGTAATTTCTTAAGACTGTGAGAAAATACATAGGACAGCCACTGCTTTGAACCACAGAGTGTGCATTTCATGGAAACATTTATGTGCGTGTATAAATGGGAAATAAACTTCCATATTACAGTTTGCTTTCCTTGGTTGACGGTATTCAGTTGATACTGCAACGTGGGCGTGATACTTGTCATTCAACAACAGTGGTGAGCCTTTGACTCCAGAGATCCTTTCTGTATGATGTCCGGTTATCAAAGTAAGGTCCTAGTTTGTGACTGGGCCTTCTGAGTGGTGTACAGGCCTACAAAAGGATGATAATGTGAAGTACGTCCTATTTTCTTTTATCTTTGTTTTTCTTATAATAAATCTGGAAATATGAGATTGAAGTTTATAATGCAGTGAAGATAATTGTTGCCTTAAGGCTATGGTAAACATGTCTTGAACTGAGACATGTCTATTATTAGATATAATGGTTAAAGTATTGTAGAAAATGGTATTAAATTTACTAAAGTTGTAAAAGGTATACTTTGATTTAAGCTTTCATTTAAAACATTCTTATATATTCAGACCTTACTGGAGATATCTGTAGCTGAATTATTTTTCAAGCTTACTATGTCAGAATATCCCTTTCAAAAATAATTTGTAACAAGATCAATTTACTCATTTAAGGCTTAATAAGGACTGATAATTTTCTCTACTTTGAAAATACGCATTTATATGTGCTTAACAAAATGAGCCAAACAGCCTCTTATAGGAACAGTTTTCTAAGACAGGTTGCATGTATGTAATGTTAAGTTAAAAAAGTGTTCAGAAATCAGCAAAATCTATTTCAATGGGTTATTTTTTTCCCAGAAGTTGTCATTTCAGTGAATGATGATGTACAGACATATGTTTGAGGTAAATTCTACTGTGAATTTTCATACTTACGTTGTTTTAAATCTAGACCTCTAAAACTATAGAGTAGAATAGAGAAATGTTTAATCGTAAAAACATTTATAGGTTTGTATCTCATTTTGTTAACAAATGCAAACTGCAAAGCTTATTGTTGCTTTATTTTACACAGCCTTGAGAGATTTTTTTGTTAGTAATCTTAAGTAGGTTGCTAAACATATGCTTTAATGTATTTGATTATTTCTGAGATAAGTATCGAATTCATACTTTGAATCAGTAAGACTAATCCTATTGGAAGCCAAAGGGAAACTGCTTTGAACTTAAGCCACTTGCTTTATGTTGTAACTTCAGGAGAGACAAGGAAGAAAATATACTTGAGGGCCTGAGCTGGTAACTGTTGGGCTGAGTCTTAAAAACTGGCTAATCTAAGTCTTAATCTTAATTGTAAACATAAATGAGTGACTAAGTAAAAATAAATTAGTAAAAACATCTCAAATGTTGAGGGATATATTGAGCTATGCTAATCCATTAAGAGTGGATTTTATTACCATCAGTATTATTTCTCCTACCAAAACATCTGCAGCAAATTAGGCTTTTATGTTAATGTATATCTCAAATGTGTTAGAGGGAGATCTGTCTGATGAACCTGTTACACAGAATTAAAAATCTCAATTCACAGTTTTATTCATGGCAATACAAATTGCATAAACTTGATATGTTATCATTACTTGCTTCAATAAAACTAGAAGTTTAGCAATATTTGCTTGTGGCTAGTGCCCCCTTTTAGCTAGGCAGCTGCCTTCAGTGAGTAGAATAAATGCTGTCCTAATTAAAATTTTTTCCCATGTAAAAGAGAAAAAATATACGATTATACTTTAGTCTTATACCAGGCGTTTGTATCAAACTTGGTGGAACAGTAATTTAATGAGATGGAAAGTCATGTTCCTTACATTTTATATGAAGGGACAGTTGGGTACTAGCAGAAACAATTCAGCATTTTCTCATGCCGTTCTTACTCTGATTTGTTCATATCGGCAACAGTACATTGCTCAAAATCATAGAAGAAAAAGTCAGAAGGCAAAAAAGAGGAGTATTTCTCTTTTAATCTGGAAGATAAGGGTGTAGCAGGATGCAACGGCTGAAAGCTTAAACTGGAAACCAGGCATTTTGGGTTAAGTATTTACAGGATGTTGTATAGACCAGTCACTACTAGTTCAACAAATCTCTGCACTATACTCCATTGAATTGTGTAATAACTCAGGCAATACTTCAGACAGCGTGCTAGTTGCTTAGTATTTTTATACTTAAGAGCCTTGTGGGTTCTGCATCATGGGAATCTATGGTTTATTCACCGATTTAATGATATGCAAGCTGGATGGAGGAAATTTTGTAGCTTATGTTACTGGATGATGTTAATAGTCTCATTCTTCGCTGGTGCAAGATGGTGTGATACTCCATTTCCATTGAACTATATTGATAGGTAGGACCTGGGCACTGAACCATATAAACTGAAAAAACTTGAATTTTGTTGTAAGTGTAAGGTGTCGTTCTCTGGTGGCAAGGTATAAATAGTGTTATAAAAACAGACATTGGATAGCAGTGTTTTAAACTGAATGATATCTTGCCCCATTAAGGTGGAATGGATATAAAATGCATTCTATGTCTTTGAGATGCACTAAGCACAGGGAAACTTGCAAATTTCCTCTAGTAAACCTAGTGAAAAATTGTTCCTTCTCCTCTGTAAAAATTTAGTTATTGCATCATGAAATGTTAGAAAAACACATACCTTTTAACTGGGGAAAGAGAAAGCTCACACAAGAAAACAGTAAGCTAACCAAAAAGTAGTACCCTCTTTGGGTCATAAAAGCCTAAATCAGAAATCCAATGCTGGAAGGTATGTCTAAAGATACTTGGACATTTTTCAGTGCGATGTTTCTTCCTTGACCAGCCAGTTGATCACACGCTTAGCTCATCCCTTCCCACCTGGTGAGCAGGTGAGAATTTTATAAAAGAGCAACTTGGATTTCTCAGGGATATTGTGACGCCCTCCTGTTAGATCTTTAGATGGGAATGTGCTTTTGAAGAGCAAAGTATGAATATTAAATTGTTACGTACAGGGGTACATTAGCGTTCTTGCTTTTCTATAGGTAAATAAGATCGGCCTCCTGACAGAGGTTGGACGTTCACTGTAGAATCATAGAATTGTTTAGGTTGGAAAAGACCTTTAATCATCAAGTCCAACCGTTAACCTAGCACTGCCAAGTCCACCACTAAACCATGTCCCTAAGCACCACATCTATACGTCTTTTAAATACCTACAGTGATGGTGACTCAACCACTTCCCTGGGCAGCCTGTTCCAGAGCTTGACAACCCTTTTGGTGAAGAACTTTTTCCTAATGTCCAATCTAAACCTGCCCTGGCGCAACTTGAGGCTGTTTCCTCTTGTCCTATTGCTTGTTACTTGGGAAGAGAGCCCGACACCCACCTCACTACAACCTCCTTTCAGGTAGTTGTAGAGAGCGATAAGGTCTCCCCTCAGCCTCCTCTTCTCCAGGCTAAAGAAACCCAGTTCCCTCAGCTGCTCCTCACAGGACTTGTTCTCTAGACCCTTCACCAGCTTCGTTGCCCTTCTCTGGACACGCTCCAGCACCTCAGTGTCCTTCTTGTAGTGAGGGGCCCAAAAGTGAGCACAGTAGTCGAGGTGCGGCCTCACCAGGGCCGAGTACAGGGGCACGATCACCTCCCTACTCCTGCTGGCCACACTATTTCTGATATAAGATTTTTTTTTATGTGTACAGATATTTTATTCTGGATTTAACAGTTTATTATTAAGTAGCTTTGCCTTCTCTTCTTCCAAGCTAGTAAGGAATGTAAGTTAACAGATGAATGAAATATTTTCACGAAGACATAGAAAAATTTAACTAATCTAAGGTTAGTTACTGTATTTTAGCTTTAATAGAAAACATTAGCACTAAAAGTACTTGCGTTTTAGAGCAAAGCGCATGAAGGAAGTGTGTTTGTGTGTATGTATATACATAGAAATGGGAGTGGGAGGGCTACAACAGAGCAGGGCAAAGCAGGAGGTGCAGGAGTCCACTGGGAATCCCTAGCTGAGACAGTATTGATAAGTGGCTCCTTTGGTCAAACCACTCATTTGAGATGTTGCCTGGAACTTTTTTTCAGCATGACTTAGAAATTCACCTGTGTCCACACTGCTTTTTATGGTCTTCATGCTGTTGGAAATGTCTTGTTGTGGGAAAAGATTAACAAGGAATATAATTAGTCTCTGAGATAACTGGTCCTGAAGGGTTTTAATCTGATGGAGTTACCATCCTCATCCCATGTGCTCCATCTGCTGGGCATGCTGTCAGGTTAACTCAGAATAGACACTTTATGTGAGGCAGCTGCTGGTGGCAACCTATTCTGTTCCTGATTAATTTGTATTGCAGGTTTTTGTCTGAACGCTTAAGAGGCTTCTTTCTTTTTGGACTTTGGGGAGAAATTAGGGAGAAATGTATTTGTTTGTTTAGACCCTGGACACTTAGCATTGCTGTTTCCTGGGACACGGAATATTTTTTTTTTTTATGCAATGTTCCTCTACTCAAGTGGTAAAAATTTGCTTGAGCAAATCACTTTTACAGGTTCAATCCTATCAGAATTTAGCACGTGGAAAATTTGGGAGTGAAAGTGGGTGGAACGTGCAGCTTCCCCAGAAAACGTACTAGTTGGACAAGAGACAAGTGCTTCTAATCGGCTTTATGAGCCCTAAGAGATGAGAGCATTCAGTTTGTAAATCAAAATATAAATGAAAAAAAAGTAGTTTAAATTAAGGCCTTATTTTCATGAATGCTTTACAAATGTTTTTATATACATATGTTTCTGTGGACCAAATGTGCTTATGACCATAAGTTGTAAGTTTCTGTTTCAAAGCAAATTTTACTATTTTTGTGACTGGGTAGCTATCCAAAATGTGCAGAAATCTTGAACTGTTCCTTCTCCCCTTTCCCCAGCATGAGGTCAGCCTAAAATTAGAGCTATTTTAAAATAAATGCTGCCTAGTCTATGAATTATTTTTATCTGTCTTCTTGTATCAGTTATATTGTGCTTGTTTCCTACTTTTTAAGCATTTCTGAGGACTGGAAATGTACATTTTCCTACTCAGAATTTAAATGTGCTGAATAGTGTTGATAGATAACAGTTTGCTGCTGTTCCTGCCAAGATCATGGTGGCTTTACAGCGATGTAATCAGTAAAATTAATGGTATGACAATTGGGGAGCTCCTGTTCTTCACAGTACTATCTGAAATGTCAAAGAGCAGTTATTGTAGAGATCTCTGAGCGGTCCCTCCACAGACAGAACTCGCAGGGAATTCCCATCATCCTGAGTTTGGGCTATAACATAAGCTACCTTTGAAACTTAAAACTGCACAATTGTTCTCCTCTGTCCCCTGTTAAATATATGATTTCTGGTTTAAGATTGACATGAGCTACTTCTTGGAAACAATATTTAAAGATATTTTCCTCACTTGAAAGGGATGCAGGGATTTTTCATCACTCTTTTGTTTCTTTTTATGTGTTTGTATTTAGACATAGGAATTTTGTCAGTGTCTTATCTCTCATGCTTCTAAGAGCCTTTAAAACTTGTGCTCTGAATAAGGATTGCAAAAAGTTCAGTTAAACAGGATTCAGGTGGATTTGGTTGGAATGTATGTGCTTTCATACAAATTGCCAGAAATAAGAAACCTTATTAGGTGTTTTTTCCTTTTCTGTGTGTTTAATGCAAAAGTTGCTTTGTTAACCACCTTAACTTCAGCTAAACCTACCCTCTGAACTCAGAGAGTGACAACGTGACCAGCTACATCTGTGTAGTCCCCTTTAAGGAGCTGGGTCTGGGACTGAGTGAAGAGCAGGTCTCTGAAGAGGAGGCACATGATCTAACCGATGGCTTCAGCTTGCCTGCGCTCAAGGTAACCTCTCCTAGAAGGACACACGCATCCACGCAGGCTCCTGGTGAAAGTCTCTTTTGGCTGTCATGAAGTCCTGTGGCTTGTATGTACTAGCCTGTAGTAACACGGTCAACTGAGGGGGAGATGTAATCAGTCTCATAACATGTGTTTCTACATTTATTGGCATTTAGGTGATTTCTTTTTGCATGTAGTTTAAGAAAAGTTGCACAATACAACAACAGGGCTTTTTTCTGCAAATCATGTAAATTCAAGTCACTATTTTATAATCAGCTTGATCAATCTCCTTCTTAAACATGATTTTTTGCTCTCTGATTTTACTTGATCCCAGCTGAATAAAGTAATTCCCAGATTTGTACTTACATCTTTTTTAGCTAATCTCTTGACTTGAATAAAAAGAGAGACATCAGAAGATATAAATTAGTTGTAATTGCCAAAGGGAATAGCTGCATTTAGTTACACTGAGGAGTAGAAATCATAAGCGTGGACCCCTGCTGCCGTGAGCCAGTGTGGTTCTTTGATCTTTGAAAAACATTTAACTGAACAGAATGACAACCATATAATGGCCTTTTTGTCTATTCTGTTTTGAGATGTTAGGTATTTTTAATTTGCATGAGTCAATGTTTGCAGTTGGAAAGAAGATTAATTTGCATGTAAGCCTTCTACACTCTAGTGGTTCTCTGCTGAGGCAGTTCCCTTTTAACATTATTTTTTTAATGGAAAAATTATAATGTGACTTCTGTGTTTCTATTGGGTTGGCTCTTGTTGCATTTTATTCATGTAATTCCTAGACCTTGGCTTCTTTTGTTCTGACAGTAAATGTTACCAGTAGTAGTGATTGCTAAGTTTTGAGGCTTTGTCTAATTAGTTGTAAGCTAAGAGCTACATCAGATGTAAGCTTTTGGGATTTTTTTCTTGCCTTTTCATTAGCTGAAGTTCTAATTGCAACCATGCAAGCCCACTTATTTACCCACTTATTTTAAGCCAGTCAGAGCCCAAGCTTATAAGCTAAGTCTTTGTTTACCTGCAATTTGCAGTAATTTAACTGAAATCTATTTTAGTTAAACTGGTTGGGATGCTTTCTGGGTACAGTTAAGCTCACAACTAGTAAATCTGAGTTTACGTTAACTCATAACAGACAGTGATGTAGGCTGGGTGTGGTGTAGTTGAACCAAGCTAAATTAACATAAATCAGTCCTAAGCAGATTCCTGCGTAGATAATAAAATAGATATACTTCGATAACCTTGGAACATATTTGTGTTGCGAGCCCTGGATTTATGTGCAGTCCTCTTCAGTCTTTATATTAAAATGCAAGTAGAATACAGACATGTATCCAGATTTGGTTAATATTTTAATTTTCATTCAAGCCCATGTCTAGGCCATATGACAAATGTAGCCTGTGTCTTTTTGCTACCTTGTCCTTGAACTAAACCAATTTAAAGAGTGAAAATTTTTGGCTTAAGAAAAAATACCACTTCAAGCTGAGGAGAGCCAGTTGGATGTTTTGGGTGAAGTTTAAGTGTCAGTAAAAATCATCAGAAGTCATTGGCAAAACAAGCAATTTGCAACCCTAAATACATCTGGAATTTCCTTTTCTCTCATCATTGTGCCTTTTTTCAGGTATGTTTTCGATTATTATTATCAATTCCTGAAGTCCACTACTTTTGTGTGCTACTTTTTCACTGCTTTTGCCTTATGTCTGGTGGAAGGGATTGGTCGTCTTTTGTGCTTATTGTAGCATGAGCTCTTGACTTTCTATCCAGGGCACCACACCTTCGGGGACACTTGGGTAATTGCTACCCATTTGTTTGCTTTTTATTTTAGCATGTAGCCAAATCACAGTCTTGCATGTGTGCCCAAAATTAATTTCATATCAGTCTGTGTTCTTTCTTCTCATAACCATCTTCTGTAAATTGAGAATTTTTTTTTCTTTTGTAATATTTTATCAGTTTGCATCCAAGTATTTTTGATATACCCTTGGGGTATATCAGAGCACATCTATCTGCAGGTGTTTAATTTGTTGTGTTATTATTCTGAATGTTTTGCTCATGATTGATTGCACACTGGATAAAACTGCTACTTGTCCATAGTAGTATGAGTACAAAGATGTAAATATATTATTTCAAATCCTGTAGTTCCAAAATCTCAGAACAAGTAAATTGTTGGTCCTATTCTGTAGCTGAGGGGGTGGGAAAAAACCATGATGAGTAATTACTTTGTCCTCCTTGGTCTGGAATGCTTGAGAACAGATTTCAGACTACACCTCATAGTCACCTACAGTTGATCCCTTTTAATAAGGGCCAGTATTGCAGAGAAAAGTGTCATAACCTTTCCTTTTCATTTTAGAGATATAAGATGCTACTGTTCTGTCATGGCCTACTGAGCCAACAGTCTTCTCTAAACTAAGAAAACAGTTCTTTTCATTTCCTTGGAAGTGGAAGTTCTCAAGAAATTGAAATTGTGGGTTTCCTTGCTCCCAGATGGACTGACCTCTTTTGTACAATATGTAATGCTGTGAATTGATTCATTTCTTACAAGCCTTTCCCTCCTTAGTGGTATTGGTGAAATTTCTCACTTTGGCTGAAAAAACCATTAAGTTAGTAGCTCAGCTTTCTTCAGATGTAGAATGGTTTTTGTTGAAGTACAGTGCAATTAGACTCGTGTTTCAAGGTTGGGTGTGGGGCATCGCAGTAGTTAGTAGATTGTAGAAATGATACCGTGGCATTATAAAGAAAAAAATGTCTTTGCTGCCACTGGAATTTTGGCAGCCCTTTATGAGCTGTAGGGTATGTGGAGATTATAGCAAATAATGAAACTGCCTGATGAGAATATGAGTTTTTAGGCCTCTGACAACCTTCTGAGCGTAACTGCACATACTCTTCATCAAAAAAAATTAACAGTCACCTAAGGTTCACAAGATCTGAACCTCACATGGGCTGGGATACACTTCAAAAACATACAGCAGATTTTCGCAGTTTTTCAAAGTTCCTGTTGCTGGCCGAGGAACGTTTTCCCATGGTGTATCTGTACATTTACTTTGGAGGCTGGCTGTCTTCCCAGGTGCACAGAGCTAACCCTACCCTGTTTTGCAGGTCCTCTTTCAGCTCTGGGTAGGGCAGAGTTCAGAATTCTTCAGGAGGCTGGTGCTGCTCCTTTCCCCAGCCAACGCGTCCCCCAAGCCCTTGGTCTCCCCTGAACGGCTGCCTCATCATATCTTGTCTGATGTGACTCAAGGCCTACCTCATACACATGCTGCCTGCTTAGAGGAGCTTAAGCGAAGCTATGAGTTTTATCGGTACTTTGAAACTCAGCATCAGTCGGGTTTTGAACGGCCAACCAGAACAAAGCAGAAGTCAAGAGAGCTGAACAGTCTTCAGACAGCGGTACGCAGCTTGCAGCTTCATCTCAAGGCACTGCTCAATGAGTAAGTTTACACATGAATTAAGAGAATATGCCTGTAGGAAGAAGGCTTCAGACTTGAACTTCTCTGGGTTGTCAGCTTGTATCCCAGATTAAAAATAAAAAAGGCAGATACGTACAGTCATTGCAGTCATAGGCGTATCTTCACATAGTATGGAGTCAAAGATCCTTGGTTCAGTATGGAATCTGATACTGTTTCCTGGTTATTCTTTAAGTATCTGGTGAAAATTCAAAGCTAAGCAGTGCATTAAGATCTTGCCTCGCTTTTGTCACTCCCTTGAAAAAATCTGAAAACATGCTTATCTTTCATTGATTTTGCAACATACCAAATGCTTTAAAAGAAAGTTCAGCTCGTAGTAACTGCCGAGTAAATATTTTTAAAGATTCATCACTGCCTTGGTGAAGTAGTTGAAACTGTCCTACTCCTTTAATCTTACATATGAGAATTACTATAATGAATGCAGGTGAGCAATGTATCTTGATGTGGAGCAAAGGATCTTATTTTTTAAATTGTGGGGCATCTTTGAGGAGTTGGCTGAGTTAGATTCTTAAAATTTGAAGAAAATAACAGGATTTTAAATGAAATTCTTGAAGGAATGGTGAAGTCAGATATTTATTATTACTTATTTCTGTTCATCTCCTCATCACTTAGGGTAATAATTCTTGAGGATGAACTTGAAAAACTTGTTAGCACTAAGGAGACACCTGAGTTGACAACAGAAGCCCATCAGGTTCTGGAACAAAAACTAAAGTTTATTCAGCCTCATATCCAGGCAAGTAACAGCTGCTGGGAAGAAGCCATTTCTCAGGTGGAAAAAATGAGTGGAAGAAACCCAAATAAAAAAGGTAAATGTGAGAGATCAATTTAGCAACTAATGGGATAGTCTTTAGAAATGGAATGGTCAAATAGATCAGAATCTGTGTATCAGAATTTTAACTGAAGAAGGTCTTACAACCATACACTTTGAAAAACTATATACATATGTCAAAATTTTTCATTATGATGACCTTGAAGCTTTTGTTTCAGCAAAAAATGCAAACGTGTTAACTCAGTCTGTTAAACCTGTGGATTCAGATTGTTACATTTCCAGGTGTAGACCAATGGTGGCTTTTTGCCTTTGATTAGTGAATCACATGTGAAGGAGTAGGATTTTGATGAATCATCTGTGAGATTTTCATTTTTTTACTGCATAAAAATTACATAGTTAATTGCAGTGACAATGGCGTTGTCATGAAACTTTCTTGACAATGACATTTCCTGGAACATTTTAAATTGTAGAGGATGTATTGAGCATATAATACCCATTTACCTGCTCTCTCAGAGTGAGCTAATCTTCTGCATGCTTAAAAGTCATACTGAGCAGCATATCCCAACATTTTGCCTTATGTCCCTCTCCTTAGTGACCTGTACTGCTCATGCTGTTCTCCTTGTGAATCACAACTGGCTTAAATAATGGAAGTGAACTTAGGCTCTCCTGACATGGAGTTGAACCTATAATTTCTAATCTTTCTTTTTTCCAGGAGCTTTTTTACTGTCCTAGGAAGGCACAGCCCAGCATCTGAAAAATGCTGGTAATGGAGACTGCGTTAGGAAAATTATGACTTGGGGTGTCAGCAAGTTACCTACAGAAATCCAAATCTGTAGTGAGCTAAGCTCTTAATGATATATGGGTGGGATATCCAGTAGGTGGATGAATATTGCTGTGGGCCTAGAGGCATGCAAGCTGACCTTGTTCATGCTTAGAACTGGGAGCACTGGGAGGCCTAATGCAGGCTCTGTGCAGGTCCAGACACGGTATAACCAAATCTGTGTGTACTTTGCCTGATAGTCTTGTCTTACAACTTCCCTCTCAGTGCCGCGTAAAACAGCCTTTGAGGATATTAGATGTAGTCTGATGCATTTGCATGTGTTAGCCTGTTGTGTTTTGTTGATGCCCTCCACACCAGCAGTTCCACTGATCTTTTTTTTCCCCTTTCCTTTAATGTTCTTTCTAGACAGTACACCATAGTATTTTTAGTTAGTTTAGTTTTATTTTTACTTTGTGTATAAATTTCACAACAGGCACTTCTATTATAACTTGCTTCCTTTTAACGTTCAGTACAAAAATAACCTAGTGTGTGATCTAGAAGGGAAGGATTGCGTGGGAAATAAAAAATAAGAAATCCTTCACTTTCACTTTTGCCCAATGACTTTATTGGAAATGTGCTGGGATTGAGTCTGTATTTTGCAACAAGTTTACTGAATTACTCCACAGGAGCTACTTTTAAATTATGTTAGTCATTGAAAACTATTTTTATCTGAATACATTTGACTTTCCTGATATATTTCTAAGCAGTCCAGCTTCTATGAGTTGGCCTTTTCAAGCTGTGCATGAAATCAAGTCTAATTCTTCAGCTGTCTTTCTACAAATCTTAACAGCTGGTCTGTCGGTCATGACTATATGAATTACTTCATTAAATTATCTTGGTTTTTTTTCAATGCTTCCTGAAAGCTCTTTAGAAGAAGATAACCTAAGCTAAGCACATCCTTCTTTTGTCTTTGTGCACTATTGTCCAAAACCAAATGAATCTTTTGACAAGAGCTGTAGCGAGAACCCCATGGTAGTAGAACACTGTGTCTAAGTGCACTTTTGCTACAATAGATGTTTGGTTCAACTAACTAGTTCAACCAGTAGAGCAGTGGGAATACTGTTTTCAATGTCAGTTATGAACACTGTTGAAGAGGGAACTGTTTCTGATGGCTTAGACCCAGTTTTGAGAGGAAATATTTCATTACATAAAAGCTGTATATATATTTGTTAAACATTTTTAGCAGTATCTCATAATTGTGCTTATTTAAATAAAATAAGTCTTTTTTGCTTCTTCATCTATAAATACAAAATGTATCCAGTATTCAAATTTACGGTTTGCTTGCGTTTCGTTCTTACCATGTTTATATACTGAGCAAAAATACATCTTTGCTTTTCCTTCTTTGTTCCTGCTGCTCTCAGCACGGGAACGTTTCCTTCCATGAGAAGTAGAAATCAGCTCAGCAGTTGCAGCAGCAAAGGGCTGTGTTGCTCCGCGGAGAGGAAGCAACTGGGAACTCATTGGTCCATCCAGCATCAGAGTGCTGCTGTTGAACCAGGAGTTGAAAGTTTCCAACCACTAAGGAGCTGTTTTGAACTGTGGACTATCCTAGTTGTGGCATCCTACGTAGCTGCCTATCACTTATTTTCAGAGCACTTTTGCATATCTTTAACTGTTTTCTGTATAACCAGATGAGTCTCTTTCACCAAGCACTGCATGCTTCTTGCCCTAAATCATTCTGCGTCAAAGCAGGTTTCATACAGCTACGTTAAATAGTTCATGGTGTCAAACTGTCAAAGCAAAGCCTTTAAGTCTAACTGACTGAACATTCAAACACTCCCATCAGCCTTTCATGGGTGGTGATACTAGCATGTATTATAGTATATGGTTACTTTAGTGAATGCCATTTGGTTTCTTTGTTTACAGGACTTGGTGTATTTCTAGAACCAGTGCCGATAATCACTGATCCTGTCAGATACAGAACAGAGCCTGAGAGCAAGTAGGGCTTTAGCACTTTGAGGGGAATTCACCTCTACTTAAATTCATTGGGCAATGATAGACTTATCTGTCATTGATCTACGTGTAGATCTTTGCTCATTTCCAACATGAATTGATTCTAGACTTTCAGCCATCTTCTCTTTTTCTTTCATCATTTTTCATCACTGATAAAACCGGTTTACCACTTAAGGCCTCGACAATTTTAGGATGTAGTAATCTACTGCTAATTTTACAGAATGGAATACCCTTTATGGCTAGTTACAGTGTTGTTTTAATAATCTTTGAAGTAATATCCCTCAAACTGTTTAAATTCCATCCTTTTTCCTTTTAAACTGTCTCTGTCTTTGCAAATGTATACAACTTTTTTAGATATTTATAAGAGCAAGGCCATAGTACTCTGCTGCAAGCTCCTGGATCTTGCAGTCCTTTGATCCACTGGAGAGGAACTAAAGCGGCAGCAGTTTTAGTTAAACACGGTGAATTCATGATCTTGAAGCATATCCTTAGCAATGGCATCATCCCATATAGGTGGCAAACAGAGCAGTCTGTACGTATTAGAGTAGCTGGTTTACTCCTCTGGTTTGGGAAGGCAAGCTTTTAATTGGTGACTTCCATATACTCTTCCAAATTTGTCTTCATATCTTCAGGAGCATATTTCTATTGATGCTGTCATTATTATTATTAAAATGTTTTTATTACAAGGCAGAGTTATGCAATGGACAAGGGGGCTTGATATTTATAAAATAAATATCTCATGTCAATTTTCCACTTACTTCAAATTTCACTACATGCTTCACCTTTCTTTTAAACTTTGCATTTAGATACTTCTGGAATGTCAAATCTTTAGCTCAGCCCAGGCAACTAAGGAATTACATACTTTCCTTGTTTGCAAAAGCAGGTACCTAAGCACCACTAAAATTGTCATTAATGTGAACTGCCTACTTTCAGAATACCATCCCTAAGTATTCAACGTATAGATTAGAAATTGAAAATAGGGATAGGTGGGGCTTGGCGAGGTCATCTAGCCCATTTCCCTTCTCAAGGGTAAATTAGTGTTTGTGAGTAAATGTTGTTTACCTGTTCCTAAAAACCTCTCTTTAGAGACATTTTACAGTATTTCCAGGCATCTATTCCAGCACTTAACTCCATTACCGGTAGAAAGTTATTACTGAATATAAATATCTCTTACTGCAATTTAAAAGCGGTACTTTTGATCCACCCACAATGGAAATCCATTTCCTCTTTATAGCTCTTACATTTTTGAAGACAGTTAATATGTTTCTTTCTGTGTTCTCTGCATGACTCTCTATCCTTCAACTGTTCCCTGATGGCTATACTTTATTTAGTCCTCTGATCATTTCCACTGTTTTCCTCCGGACTCCCTCTAGCTGGTCCACAATATTATTGAATGAAGGAGCCCCACACTGGGCACTATGTTCCATCCACAGCCTGATCAGTGCCAGAGCAGAAATGTAATTTCATGTGTCTAACAGTCAGTGCTGTTGTTTATAGGTACTAGTGTGTAATTTGGCTTTTTGCTTGCAGCAAGGTATAGTTGACTACTACGCTCCTCACATCTTTTTCTCAGTGGTGCTGCCCAGTCAGTTGTCATATATTTGTGCATTTGACTATTCCAAAGCACAAAAATTTGCAGCCACTGTCACCAAACAGCTGTATCTGAAATCCAATTCTTCCTGGGCTGTATCTCTGATTTTCCAGTATTATGTTCGATTCTAATTGTGCCCTTCAGTATCCTTGCAGATTATCCAAATGTCAGCAGATTTAATGAGCTGAAACACTTTTTTTTCACCCACTGGAAATATTAAAGAGTATTGGACTTGAGACAAATCCTCACTCAATATATTGTTCCTGTCTGAAAATGGTAACTACACTGATTATCCAAGAGACTGTTCTATACACCTACTAGCAACTTCTCCTGGCCTATGCATTTTGCTTATGAGTATGTCGTGACACCGCGTCAAAAGCCATACTGAAAACAAAATGCAGAACGTCTTTGGCTGGCTTCTTTCTATTCATAAGACCAGTTACTGCATTGGAAAATGAAATTGGAGTTATTTGATATCTTCTATTCTCAACAAACCCACACTGGCTGTCACTTATCTCCTTGCTACTTTCCAAATAGCTTCCTGTAGATTTTGCTTGATTATTTCTTCCAGTGTTTTCCAATGATTTGAAGCTGATTTGCCTATAATTTTACTATTTTACTTCTCTTTTTCAACTTGGGCACCAAGTCTCTTTTCTGGTTTTACCAATTTTTCTTGCCATCTGCAGGTTTTCAAAGTCTATAAAAATTTTGAGATTTGTTAATTGAAGTTTCATCAGACCCAGCTTATATCAAAATAGCTAAGTTATTTAAGCGCTCTCTAACACAGTGTTTCAATCTATTCTAACCAGCCTTCTCACCATTTTTTTCGTGTGCCAATCCCGGCTAATGAAAATGCCTGGACCCTGCCTGAGTGAGTCAAAAACATCATTCAACACTCAATCTTTTTCTTTTTTTTTAATCCATTTTCTTCTTTCCCCCTAAAGGCAAACTTGAAGTTTCCTGTGACAACCTACAGCGTACAACAGTACCTTTAACACAGCCTGCCATATACATAGAAAACAAAGATCCAATCCCTGAAGAGCAGGTAAAAAAAAAAAAGGACTATTTAGAATAATAATTGGGGCTTGTTTGCTGTATCCATTCCTTTTTCAGTTGCTTGTGCAGTGACCTTCTTGTCTTGCCAAGACAGATCAAGTAGGTAGCCAGTGCCATTTCATAATTTGACTTATAGAAAAAAATTATGTATATTCCTTTTGCTGTTCCATGGGGAGGTATTCTCCATCCTGGAAAAAAGAGCGCTACCATTCACTTCTTCTCATATAGATCATTAGAAATAAGTGACAAAAGGAGAGCAGCAACACAAGTCAGAGTAATATAGAAAAAATATGAATTGTTAAAATGTGGTATATAAAATAGAGTCCTACCTGCATATTGTTAGATGAACTGACACAGCTGCAAAAGTGACAAGCTCCAGAACAAACCAGCCTGTCTTCAGTTTGAGTAATCTCTGCATTTTTGGGTACCTAAAACAGTCTGTGACACTGAACAGTTTTGTATTGTTTGGGGAACTCGTGTGTGATGGTTGGGCTGTCTTGAAGAGAGGATGGCCTCCTCCATCCCCGAACTGAGTGGCAGGTGCATTCTGAAAGCAGACTGAACACCCAAGCTCTGCTCTGACCCTCCCTCGCCTTCTCCTAAGCCTACCCCACGTGTATTCTCTCCAGACTTTTTTTCCGTATCAAAGAGCTGGGACTAATAATTTCACTGGCTGTCTGTTATAACATAAACGGAGCTCTGTTTTTTCATGCTTGTAAGCCAATATCGTTAAAATTGGAGGAGGAGTTTGCTATTATCAACATCCTCTTAATAAGGATTTACATAAATTAAATTAGCAAGATGCCTGACTGAGGAAGAATTGCTTACGGTGTAAATTAAAAAGAAAAAGAAACCCGCATTGGCATTGCTTATTTCCACCTGTAATTATGGGGAAATGCACTCCCATTTTCAAGGTATATCACTTGATCATACTGGTGTATGAAAGTAAATCTTAGGTGACTGCAGTAATGTTAACTTTCAATGAGTGGACTTGCTCCAAAATTATACAAATATAACTGAGAGCAGTGTCAGATCCACTGGCTCTGCTCAAACAGGGCTCCATCCTATTACTGTGGTTGGCTTGTGTTGAGATCACTTGATCGTGCATCAGATTGTAGGACAGGGTCTACACTGACAGTGAAGATCAAGATTTTTTTTCTTTCTTTAGGAATTGGAAGCATATGTTGATTATTCAGATGTGGAGAATGAATACAAAAGGGAAGATTTTTACTGCTTTTCCCAGGAAGAAAGAGAGAGACAAGAACGAGAGAGACAGGAATCTAAGAGGGTGTTACAAGAATTGAAATCCGTACTGGGATTTAAAGCTTCAGAAATAGAAAGACAGAAATGGAAACAGCTGCTATTCAGCGACCATGGTAAGCATTGCTTTTGAAAATTAATTCCTTTTTAAGAAAGGGTAGGTGTCTGTTTGCCATCAACTTCTGACTATGTTAGAATTCGGACAGTGCTTAGCTATAGTAGTGTCTTTGATAGAGCTGTGTGGCCTTAGTTTGCTATTCCATCTCTTTACTATTACTTGTAGCAATCATTTTACTCTATATTGAAAAGAACTCAGAGAAATGGGAATTTGGCTCTAAACAAAACATTGAGCTAAAATATTAAACACACAAAATACTAAGACAGCATAAACAGAACTGTCAGGCTATAAACCATGCAAACTGAATTGACTTTCTTTCATGGCTTTCCAGTAAATATGAATTTTAATCAGGGTACATAAATAAATTACTTTTCAGAATTTAAAGAAACTATCAGAAATTATCCCAGACTTACAAAAATATATAGGTTAAAGTGAAGAGCTAGACCTTGAAATATTAAAGGTTTATAAAAGAGTAAGACTGGCTTTTGTTTCCATGGGAGAGTGAGTATACAGAATATGTTTTCAACAAGAAAAAAACCCCTAACAAGAGGAGTTCTTCCAAACTAGCCTTTACTAACTCTGAGGACTGCTGGGTAGCTCCATCCACTTGCACTTGAAGGCAGGAATATGAAAATTTCTCTTGCCTCAACAAGACAGTCTGTCTCTGTTCCAGCAATAAGACTGGATACAACTTGATTCCTTTCACTGCTTGAGCCGTTTGGTTTATAATCTTTAAAATTGGCACTAGTTTGTCTTTTCCTTTTTCCGTTCTTTTTCCCCATTTTCATTCCTTCCTCTTAAAGACAGATTACGAAAAGCCCCCTAAAAAATTTCGTGTTCTATGTTATGAAAACAACCCTCAAGTCTGGCAACATATCCAAGGATTCTGCCTCTGCCAGTGTCTACCAGAAGAAAAGACCATGGATTGCGTCTTTCAATAATTTAGTGGGAACCCACAGTAACAGGCCATACCTATATATAAGACTGTTTCTTTTGACATCAAGCCCACAAAAGTATCTGTTCTTTACAACTTTCTTCTTTATGTCCATTTAGCTACAACTATGGTAAAAGAAATCACTTGGCCATTCTCTTCTAGTTGAGTGAAAAAAACCTAAGACATCAGATTGCATCAGAGTCTGCTCAAGAGTAGGATTTCTGTATTATCCTTCTGGAGTTAGATGCGACATCACACAACTCTTCACATAAATCTCCTCAAGTCTTCTTTCCCTCCCTGTTGAGGGAGAAGGAAGGAATCCTGCCTCCAGTTCAAGTCTTGACAGATCTAGTGACTGCTGCAGAAAGAGTTCTTGTCAGGAGAGCTTCCATAGGGTATTTCCTTATCTAGGTTAGCAGCTGATACCTGTCCGCATCAGTATATCCTCGGGCCATTTGTGGCTGCAAAGAGTCAGCTGACTCCTGTAGTCTTCAGTAACTGTTCACCTGAAAGCCTTTGTGGCTTATGTTGGTTCCTTTCCTTTCTGTGCACAGATATTACATTGTTTCAGGATTAGAGGTTCAGTGGTGGGGAGGGAGGAAGGTGTGATTTCCTCCAGCTGCCTAGCTGGAAGTAATCATTGATTACTTCCATCCTGTACAAAACTGGAAAACATGAGGGCGGTTCATGAAAGTAATTAATATTGTGTAATTTTGGCTCAGAGACTGTGTGTCTAATCTGATAGACTGATATGGACAGCAGACATAACATCTTCTACTGGTTTTTAAGGAATTTCTTCATTATTTCTTCAAAAGAAATACAAGTCAGTTAAATATGACATAATGGACCCTGGTATATTACTGCTGCAGACTTTAATTTATCCATACGCACGAGTCACTTAAAGAAACATTTTTGTGAGCTGTGATTTCCACATTTGTGGATTGCTTTATCTTGAAGATTTAAACTTGGAAAGGTTCATATTCTTGTCTCCATTGGCCCAAGCCGATGGATGGCTGTGATATCACACTTTTCCATAGCCCTCTTAAATCTTGCTTTTACAGGATGATCGTATTCCAGAAATCCTGTGTTCTCATAACTTGTGATTATTGTGAAAAAAGATCCTGCAATATTCAAAGGCTTTAATCTGTTAGTCAAGGCACCCAGCAAGCCATTCTGATTTGTTAGGGTTTTTGGTTCATTGAAGGAGGGGCTGTTGAGGGTTTCCACATAAAAGAGGTCAGCTCCAAACAAGTCAATATGTCTAAAGAAGACAGCATGAAGTCAACTGGAGATGACAGGTTGGATTCCAGAAGAAAAACATCATCTTAGCAGAGCACCAGACTAAAGCAAATTTGCCCAGGCCCAGCACCATGGTAATACTGCTTACTGGGCAGTAGGTAATTTATGGGAGTGTAGGTGAGCTTATATTTTTGGTCTTTTGGCATCCTATTGAGCCAGTAAAATGGAAGTGCTTTTGAAGAGGTCTGTGAAGTTGTTAGTGGCTTCATTTTCATTTGCCAAATATTGTAAACCAACATTCTTCTGGTGCAAAATCACTTCTAGCATTTCCCCTAACCTCTCTCCCCAAAAAAGTTCATTCTGTCAGTGGTTGTGTTGTACCCAACTGTTTCCCTTTCTCCCACCTTGTCCATACAACAATTCTTATACAGCTGTTTCTCAGATTTGGAAAGCTACACACTGAGAATTGATGAATTCCACCTTGCTTATTAACTAATCAACTCAGCAAATTGGCCAGCTACCAATCTGAAGTATCTATTTATTTTTTGAGAAATTTTGGCTTTGGAAGTATTCTTTGGAGGAAGTAGGCAACAAGTTTGCTCCCAAATGATAAGATTACTGTGCATATTCCTGCCTCTTCAAGCAAACAGGCAGAAATAAGCAGCAGCATGTTTTTTACAAGATGGGGAACGAACTACCCCGTTAACAATTGAGATGAGTCTGGTGCAGTGCTCCTTCAGTATATAAGGTTTTAAAACAAACAATGTAATACAAATTCGAAGCCACAGTCTTTCAGTGTGCTAATGACAATAATTATCAATGTGACAACTATAATGATGCGCCTGCCTTCAGCTAGCTAATAGTAAATATTACTGAAATAGGATGCAATGGAAAAATCCTAATACCGTAAATTTTGTTTCCCGTGAAAAGTTTGTGTATTTCCCAGAGTTATTTTCATCTCTGCTTACAGGGGTAAAGTCAGAATGGAATTAGAAAGGGAAATGCTACTTGGGAATCTGCTGTTGCCGCTCTCATTTATGTTCGTGCTGCTACTCTAATGGAGCTACTGCAGTTTAGGGAATCTGTTACTTGGAAATGGACATTATATCGTTTTCTTAAAAAGAAAGACGTCTGTTCTTCAAGAAGTGATTGTACCAAGTTATACTAACCCTTAACACTGGGAGGAGAGACTTCCTGGCAAGCATCCCGTTGCTGGCAATGGGACTCGCTGCTGCTACTAACTTCAAGAGAGGCTAAATTAAACCTTTATTTGTGAGGACACCTTACCTGACTGTATGAATACATGTTGTATTTATATGTTGTGGTGTATGAGATCAGATATTGCCTATAAGGACTTTTTCATGTACCAGCTGTCTTTACTGGATTAGGTAAACTGTTCAAATTTGTATACAGTGCAGTAGTTTTACTTGTTTTCTACTTCAGCATTGAATGCATCACCTGTGTTTGATGCCGGTTTTAAACATCATCAATTTCGTGCTCTTTACGTCACAGATTTTAAGGAGTAGTTACAACAAGTAGCTATCACATTTCACTTCAGCTTTGTGATTAGAAAACATTGCTTTATTTTAAGTTTTGTTTGATTGTGGTTTTTGTTTCTGTTGTGTTGGGGTTTTTTTAAGCCATTTTGACCCTTACAATCTTGCACCTTTTCAGATACAAATAAATTATTTATATATAGCAGCTTGCTTTTAGTTATCATTTAATTTTTTTCCCCCTTTTTAAGCTGCAGTGAAACCCTTGTCTCCTGTAGAACCACTGAAGCTACTAAATAATTTGGAATCACATATGAATTCAGATACAGAAAAGCAGGACTGCAGCCAAAGTTGTGATAAATCTGAAGAAAAAGACTCTAATCCAAAAGTCAATGCTGCTGATAAAAGCAGGACAGAATATTTGTATGAAGATCCTGAGATGGAGAAAAACAAAGACAGTACTACTGAAGGTATTTCTACAGGGGCTGAAGAAAGAATGTGTTATCAGCATGAAGAGGAAGTTGAAGAACTCAAGCCGAGCAATATGGATGGACTAGAGGTTTCACAGTCTCCCTGTAAGGATGCATTACATTCAAAAATCAAGGATAGGCTGGCCCAGCTCCACATATCAACAGATTTAAACTTCACATCTGGTCTGGCTGCACAAGTTGCTGCCAGGTCTTTCACTTTTACTACAATGCAAGAAGAGACTTTTGGAGATGAGGAGGAGGAGGAAGAGGAGACACGGGAGTGTGAAGACCTTGTGGAGGACTGTGAGAATGAAGATAGAGGCTCTGAAAATGAAGAAAAAGTATAAGTCTGAGCTGAACTTTGTTAAACCAACAGCAGGCAATTTGGTGGAAAAAACTAAGGTGGGGGCTTGAAGATGAAAATACTGGATGGAAAAAAGGAGACCTAAATGTAATACATCTTGTTCCCTAAGTCTGATACACTAAATAGGACTTATAAGTATATTGAAAATTTGCAGATAAGAGAAGTTTAGGCTACATCCAAGAAATAGCTGGCTGTTGCCTTTTTAAGATCCTAGTGGTGGGTTTTGGAATTTACCTTTGTGTTTTCTGTTTTATTTATTTATATTATAATGTATTGTGTGGTGTTTTTTTTTTCTAAAAAGAAGGAAAAACAACGTCTTGAATTACAACAGACTCTGTTTTTTTGCTCTCTGATTCTCTTGTCATGGTATCAATGTTTGTTCCAACAAAAAAGCCAGGACATTTCTTTTGGAAGAACCTGAACTGTTCCCTCTGATCTTCCCCCACCACTTTCCTTTCAATTCTTGTGTCTGCAGTGTGTTGGCTAAGCCACTGTAGGCATTTGTGATTCTGTGGCTAGTGATGTGGCTCCCAACTAAAATGTAGAATTTTAAATAAAAACTTGAAAGAGCTAGTATTTGATGTGTCCTGGGGTATGGGGCTGAAATAGTATAAAGTTAGTCATGCTTCATATTAAGGTTTATTTAGAATTTTATGAAGGGTTAATAAATGATTTCTAGATGTTGTAATTCATGTTAGAGAAGTGTGTAGTATATGTTAGGGAGGGTTATAAGCACATCAGTAGGAAGTACTGTAGACAGCTAGAAGCTATCTGTTGGATTGATAATAGATGAGAAGTAAATACCTATTTATTAAAACAGCTATTAATTATTTGTTAACCTTTTGTAAACTGAACCTTAATATAATTGTTTGATTTGATATAATGATTGATTGTACATTTTTGTTTATGTCCTGAAGTAATTTTCTTAAAGCAAAATTACATGAGTGCGTAACAACATACAGTATTTTGTTTAAACAAGCATACGTGCTTTTCCCTAACGTTCTTTCATTTTTCCTTAGATCACAACTATAACCTGTGTGATTAAGAATCCATGAGAGAACAAGAATTGTGTATTTTCTAAGGTGTATCTTGTAACTTAGTTGACACCGAAGTCTGGATGTTTGGTATGAGGTTATGTGGGTTGTTTTTTTCTCTGTGATGGTGTTACGAGGAGCAGCAAACTAACGCTCACCTCATAGAGGAGCTAGTTAATGGCTTCACCGCCTTCTCTTCCTTTTGCCCTCTGACACAAAATGAAGCAAAGGTCTCATGTCTCTAATGGCAAGAGAGCCGCGTCTTTGTATGGAATACTCTGCTTGGACCTGGATACATTTCTAGTCACAAAACACCTCATCAGTTACTTAGGGCATTTATTGTCTCTTGCTGATTCTACAGAATAAAGGGGTTTTTAGATGCAAGTGGTTCGGAGCAATATCTTTCCTAGGATGCCGTCATGGGAAGTGGGGAAGCTAATGAAAGTCAGCAGGTTAGGGTGGAACTCTTGACCATATGTCAGAAAATAAGTGCTTTCTTTCAGCCTCCCTCTCTTCTCTTAGTGATTTTGTATGAACGCTGTTAAATATGTGGATTTTTTCACAGACCGTAAAGAGGTAAATATCAATTGATAGAGAAGGGAGTATGTGACTTACACTGTTCTTTCACAATACAATGCCTGTCTTTTCCCTCACACACAGATTTTGGGAAGAGAATGTTTTGCCATTCTTCATTACCCAGTAACACTGTGTTCTGTGTAAGTGACTGGAAGCTGAATCGATGATGTCTCGGGGAACTTGTAAAAGAAAAAAAAGATGTTTCTCATAGTGTATTCAGGAGCTAAGCCTCCTCTTAGCAGTAGAGTATATTCTTCTGTAGGCCTGTAAATGTTAGGCTAAGATGATGAAACACTGTTTTATTTTCTCTGTGGTAAGCAATTTTTTTATCAAGTCTAGAACAACTGCTTTGGATAAATTGTGTTTGAAGCATTGTCTGTGCTTCTGAAAAAGAAGTCTTCCTCATCCTTGACTTGAGATCCTTGAGTTCACAAAGTGCCCAGATATTTTTTGTTCCTAGCTAATTGTTCTGACTGCCTAAATGTATGTTCCATTAATATATTTCCATGAACTCATCCACTAGCATCTCATGATCTGATGTTGTGTATCCCAGAACTGATAACTCCTGAACTTTTCCCATGGGATCCAAATCTTAGTTTACAATGTATATGGCTGATACCAACTTGGAAAAATGATCAGCTTTAGGATATGAATTATCACTGTCCTCACAGTTTTGGATAAAGTCAGTAGTAGCATGAATGCTTTGCATTGCTAGTAAAATAGGTTTCAGATCTCACATTTATAAAAGTTGCTAGCTCCTTATTCCTTTGCTGCAGTCCTTAGCAAAAGACCTGGAGAATCTACTTTGGTAGCTCACTTGGGACCTAGTTTTATAATATGCTGGTCTTGGTGATGAAACTGGCCTAAGAAACCCCAACCGTCATTAGTTGTTCATTTTCACCCATCAGCTGGGTCAGCACAGGTTTTTGTGGCCATGTTATAAACCAGCTCACTGAGTCCACTTGGGTCAAAAATCCCCCCTTTTTAGGGGTTATTTTTCACCGTTCTTATAGCAGTGATGCAGTTTACAGTATTTACCTCCAAACAGCTCTATCAGCACATACTGTATGGCTGGTGTGAGACTCGGGATTGCTCATGTTTATATTATTGGCAAAGATGGTGTAGTGTGAAATTACAGCCTTGACATTAGACATAGGTATGATCAAAGGATGACTTTTTGGAGCAAGTTCTGATCCTACTTTGAACAAATAGATTTTCTACAAGCAGTTTAACTGATTTCCATGGTCTTACTTAATGCAGTCTTAGAAGCTGCACATATGAACACCTGGGCTTACTTGCTTTCTCTGCCTCTCATCATTATGTCTATATATAACAGCCATCAGGTCATTTATTTTGATATACTTAATATTCTCCCTGCAGAAAAATATGGCTAACAGTGTACAGCACACAAAGCATGGCTTCCCTTGATTTGATAACCAAGTTCCATCTACATATAAATAGTCTGTTATAATCCAGATTTCCTCATAATTATGTCATTTGAAAGGACTGTGCATACATGCTGTAGATTCCTTCAAGAACCTGACAGATTTCTTGGCAATCATAATTTATTGTTGCATTTAAAATAATATATATCAACACACTGAAGTGTGCATTAGTGCTGAAGGGTTGTGTTAATATATTGAGCTTGTCGAGGTCTGAGTGCTGTCCTGTGTTCTTTGGCTCATTACCCTAGATAGGAATTATTGTGAAAACAGAACATGTACTTCTTAGAGCTTTGTAACTTTTTGAAACATGTTAATCAGGAAATCCGTACTAAATAATGGGTTATGCCAAAGGATATCAGCTGCCAAAATTCTTTGCGAAGAGCAGAGCTAACAATAAATGCATTTTCCCTATTCCGTTTCCAATTAGCAGCTCTGTGAAGTTGTAAAGAAGCAAGTAATTATATAGGGTTAAATAATTTCTTCTCCTCCTGTCCTACCTGGAAGGCACTCCAAAGATGATATTTGCTTCTTAGGTTGGATTGCAATCTAGCACTGCATCTTTTATGTCACTTAACTTTACAGCTAAAGATCTAGGTAAAGGCTTAAATGGGGGCAAAGATCTGTGATAAGAAGATGACTTGTCCCTTTTTTTAAGTGTGTGTCTTCATGACAGAAATGAAACAGTGGTGTAATGGAAGCAAATTTTGAGAATTACAGATAATCGAGCATCTTTCAAATGGACTCTGATGTGCCTGTGTCAACTATAAGCAAGATTCGCAAATGTGAGGGCTTCTGCTATCAGTTGCAGTAATGAGACAGTTTTCCTCCCAACAGAGGATTACTAGACGTGACTGAATCTTGCACTTAGTTTTCTAAATACAAGATGGAATCTGGTAGAGTAGCCAGTTTTATTGAGGTTTCTGATTTTGTCCTAAGCACACCTACCTGTGTGTGACCCGACTGTTAAGACTATTGGAAATTTTATGTGTATCTGAAGTGCAGAATTTGCAACTGTCTTATTAATTTCTTTGGCAGTAAAAAACCACCTAAATGGTGGACCATGTAGAGTTGTTGGCCCACACCGAACTTTGTAATCTTGTAGTCTATCTCTTTTTTTTCTTTTTTTCCTTTTTCTTTTAACAGGAACAAGGGGTCAAGTCTACTAAACTGCCCTTGTTCTTTACAGTATTTAGTGAAGGGCTGCTGTTGTTCTGCAAGTGGCTTGTTCCCAGGGCTAATTACTCTTTAGAATTAACAGGTTTTCATACTGTCTCATCTGAAAAAGCGGGCAGAGTGCGAGAAAGGCACTTGGACAGTGTAAAAGTCAGGCTACTCTGGGGTCTTGCCTGTGACAGGGACTAATAGCGGATGCTGAGGGAAGAGTGTGAGAAAAGGGAGATCATGTAGGATGTTTCCCCAGGCTATTCCTCAACAATCTGTGGCTCAGGGACTTCTTGAGCCAGTGGTGGTGGCTGCCAGCTTAACGGGTCCCCATGGAATTCTCTTCCATAAATTTGTTCAGTCTCGTGTTTGGTCAATTATTACTAGTCCCAACGCCAGTATGTGCTCATCTTCATTACAGTCCTTTACAAACGAGAAGATTTGTCAATAATGCTTTTTAATTTTCTTTTTTAAACTGAGCAAGCCCGCTTCTCTCATTCCTTCCACAGAGGTCATGTTTTCCTGGTTGCTTTCCTTAGAAATCTGTCCAGTTTTTGAAGTATAATGACCAAAGTGTGGTGCAGTACTCCAGACGTAACCTCAGCACTGCTGAGTATGGAGTAATAATCACCGCCCATAAAACACTGAACCATTCAAATATTTTTGAGTCCATATAGGAAAAAAAATCTTTTCAGATCTTTTACCCCTAGCTATTAGGATGACAAATGAAAATATTTGATCTAATGGAGGAGAAATATTTATTCACTGTCAGCAGGATTTGGCTGGCTGGACAATGTTTTTCTTTGCTAACAAAGCAAAAAGTTGTTAAATCAAAATGATCTTCCAATAGCTGCCACCTGGTCTAACACAAACTAAAGATGCCAAACAACACTTGTTTAAATTTCAGCTTGACTTTTCAGAGCTGTTCTGGTCTCTGATGAATAAGCACGTATCACAAAATATATTATCGCACAAGAAACATGGCAGTGGATATATGGATATCAGAGATCAGACTGAAGGCTTCTGTGGCTAATTTTTAAAATGCTTGGAGGTGTGCTTTATTCATATTCTCACGATATTTAATTCCCTCATGTATATGTTTTTATTTTACCACCTTGAATTTTGAATGCCAAAAAATACTTTGATTTGTTTGACTTGGAAATTTGTGCAGTAATCAGATAAGTGGTGATGGTACTGTAACTGTGATAATAAGACATGGTCATAGGTAGGGGTGAAATCTACCTGCCATGAACTTTGCTGTGTAGACGGATACAGCAATATAGTTTGAGCTACAGATCAGTATGTAACTGTACTTGATATTCTGCCTCACTTTTCACACTGCCGTCTCTTAAGTTATTGGCAGGTTTGTCAGAATAAAACTTGACTCAACAGCTTGAATGCTCTGTTAGCCACGTTACACTTTCTGAGTTGAACATAGGATTCTGAAGAAGTAACCATTATTTACTAGACGAGGAAAAAGTTTGTTTCTTTGTAACAAAGTGGCTTATTTTAAAAGAGTTGAATAGGACCAAAACTTGAATACTTTCACATGATCAGCGTATTTTGACCTTTATGCCTTCTCAGCTTTAAATCTTAAAGGCCTCATGGACAGTCTGCTTTAGGGGATGCAGTTCTATAGCAACTTAAACCAATCTAAGTCCAGGCTGCCATGACCCTGCCATGGCCATGCAATCTCTGTCCCTCCTTTCGGCTGGCTTTTGTAACCACTCAGTGATTTAGGACATGGATCTGGCTGAAAATGCACCACTGCTTTAACTTGCAGCTGGCTCCCTCAACTAATTCATCGTGTGGTTGAAAGAGCACTAGGAGCATCTCAGGGGAGCAGGAGGGAATACATGCCTGGGTGATGAGGAGGAATGCCATAGCTCAAATTTAAATCAGTTTGAATTAAAGTTTACGTGCTGTGAGTTACATCATTAGTGTCGGTTTTGAAGTGGGATAAACTCAGCTCCATATGTTGTTTCTTTCATCTCGATATTTTCTGTTGATTGAGGATGATGCCACTCATTATTTTCTTCACTCATTTTGACTCCATTTTTTTTTTGTTCTTCAGGCCTAGGCTGCCCAAGACCTGTTGTGTCTTACTCTACAGAGTCTCTAAGAACTGTTTATTATACTGCCAGTAAAACTGAAATTACCATGCATGGTTTTTTCTGCTTACTGTTTTCACCCTTCTTGTCCTCTCCCTTTACCACCGCTCTTAAGAGGTTCAGATTTTAAAATAATAGACAAATTCTTTTTGTTTGTGTTTGAAACACAGCTTGATTCTTCTGTATCTTCAGCATTGGAATGACTAGATCTAGAAACGTATACTGATTTTCCCACTTGACTTGAGAACTGAAACAGAAGGCGGTCAGCCTAACGGGGAGTACTACAGTCAAAACAGAAATAACAATGTATAGCAGCTCAAATTTATACCATACTTTTGGTGTATATTGGCTTTTATAAGTAATTCTGGCCTACCAAAAAACACCAGTTGTGTTTCAGAAATAACTGCAATTCTAGTACAAAGTCCCAAAATAAGCATCATTAGTTGGCTTGATTTGTGCTCAAATCTTAATATTTAAAGACTGCTTCTTGACCTTCTCCAGCTGCATGGATGAGAACTGAAAATAATCTCAAATTTCCAAATAGAGAGTGACCAATGCTTTACGTTACTTTTTGCTATTAAAAAGAGGTCCATTCCTAAATAAACAAAAAGAGAAAAGTCAGTGCTTAATATCTTCAGTAGTCATTACTAACAGAGAATCATGCATTTGATCTCAATAGAAGCACCATAAATGAGGGCTGTTTATAATGTTTGATATCTGTGTTTCAAAAATAGTAATAATAACAACAGGCTTTAAATGTATTATAGGATAAAAACCAGAAATCTATGAATTGTCCTCCAGATCTTTCATCCGAAGCCACATGTGGTCAAATTTAAACAAATTCATGCTGTCCGTTCCTGTGCTGCTCAGTGTGACATTGTACTCAAAATTTTTAATGTCCTAACGTGAGTGTTCACAGACAGTCTGCGTGCACCTGTGTGCTCAAGGTCTGCAGAGCTTGTAGAGATCATAGAACAGTGCTGAGTGAAACCTATACAGGAGCGGGATGCATCAAAAGCCTTTGGTCTCTGTCTTGTTCTATTGCAGCATTCACGCCATATGCAATCCCATTCATAAACTTTTTCCTTCTCAGCTTTCCTCTTCATAGACCATACAAACCAATTGTGGAGGGTTTTTTGTTTGTTTGTTTCTCGCCTAGGTTACTATCCTATAATGCACCAGGTAATGTATTTTCAATAGAAGCTTAAACATTAGTGGCCACATTGCAAAGCACAGGGCCTGGGCACACAAGGGCTGGAGAAGCTCTTCTGGTTTGACCACTTCTGGGAAGGATTGTACTGAGGTGATTGACTAGGGGGTGCTGAGCTAGGCTCAATGTCTCTGCAGGTATCTTTCAAAGCTCCAGTTTTTGCTAGGTCCATTCTTTCCTATGGTGGTCTCTGTCTTCCCTCTTAGCAGTCTTCAGCTCTTCTCCAGCATTCTGCTGCCAACTCTTTAGGAACTTGGCCACTTTTTCCCTTCATTTCTGAACCCATTGTCTAAACTTTATGAAATGGTAGGTTAGAGGGAACCACACCGAGGTGCTGCTGCACATTCCCAGTCAAAAACTTGTAAAAAGGATTCTTAGGGCTGGTAACTCATCTGTCCTGACTTTCCTTCCAGGGAGCTTTGACTTCCATTTCAACCTGGCCCTCCTATTCTTTCCTGGATTTCAGAACTTTCACTTCCAGAAATCTTCCTCCTTAATGATCATAAGACAATAATGTCTCCCCAGCAAGACTGATCCTTGAACACACATTCCTCATTACATGAACTTTACTTTTTCTTTCCAACAGGATGGTGGCACAGTTATGGCTGAGTCTGTGTTCCCCCAAAATAAGCTTGCTTCTTGCTGCAGTAGGGGCTGAAAACATGCTCTCCAGTTGCTATGCCAATGTGCTTTGGCTCCACAGCTGCCTAGCCTTGAGCTCCAGAAGCTCTGGGATCTAGCAGTTGTGCTTAAAGCTTTCCCACTGTCAAAGAGCACATGTTTTCAGAACACAATTACTACTAAATCTCCCCTGAATGGAACCATTTTGAATTTTTGTTGAGCAGCATTAATGGATTGTTTCTTAACTTAATTTGAGGGGTTTGTGTGAGGTTTTTATATATCTAGATGTGTATATATATATACACACACTTCATATTCTACATATGTATTGCCAGGTATCACATTGAAAGTCTGGTCTAGCAAAGAGGTGGTATTTTTCTCATATCAAACTTTCCAGTTACTTACTCAGAAGTAACTTCTTGCTATCTAATGGCAAAAGAACTGAATTCTGTTCTACCAAGCAGGCTGTGTGGAGGTATTTAAAATGCATGCTGATTTTACACCCTTTATTAGAAAAGCTATTTAACGTTGTTTTCTCTTATCAAGGCTTTGCACTTGAGCTGCTGTGAGTGCCTGAGAGCCCATCTGCCCTGTCTCAAACATGTAAACAAATACATGTTCCTCAACATCTCCTGCCTGCTAAGTCTTAGCATTTCCCAAAACAGGGCCTGAGGGCAGCATAGATTGCCAAGGAAACCCCAGGGAAGGGAAAGAAAAGAATCTTGATAAGCTGCTGTTTAATTGGTTAATAAATGAGAGCGAAAATACAAGAGGAAATGTTTAAAAGAACAAACTGCAGCAAGAGACTGCTGGCAGGGCTACAGAGGGAAATCACATGTGATACACTCTCAAGTTTGCAGACACTGGGAAGGATCCACAATTTCTCTTCACTGTGAAATGGAGACAGAAAAAGTTCACCAGACTGGTAGTCTTCAGCAGCTCTTATAAAAACCTGTATTTTATCTACATTTCGTTTCCACAGAAAGACTCAGTCCTGCTGTGCTGGTGTATCAAGCTGTACGTAAATCAATCTCCGTATCTCTTCCTTTAAGCTCTGTATGATGTCAGCCTCTTTCCTTAGGCTGCACTGAAACCCATGTGGTTTGGCTCCACTGGGAGCCTCTTCTGCACCTACCCCGCCAGTTGCTGACGCTGCTTTAAACACAGTTGATTAGATCGGCCTCAGGCAGGTCTTTAAAATGGCTGGCTGCATTAAGGCTCCAAGAACTAAAGTTCTGGGTTGGATGTCAGCAGTAGCAGGAAGACATTCCTGGGTTCTGCCCTTTGTGATAGGGTTTCTTGCCTGTGGTATTTTCCCAAACCCTTTTTTTTCTCTTTTTCTTACTTTCCCACTTTACCTCCTTCCTTTTTCCCATGGATATGAATCAGGACCTAAAGTCTTTTTTACATATTTGATCATATGCATCACCAGGATTATTTTTAAGCCATTTTTAAAAATTTTTGACTGGGTTTCCCTGGTTTCAGAAGTAGTTTTCTCAATTGTAATGCTAATTGCTTTCAAAGTCTTTTTGGTTGCTATTATTTCTTCAGCATCTGTAGTAAAATTCTGCCTCACTACTGCATGTATCGCTTTTTCTCCTTATCCTGTATCCCTGACAGCTGCCTAGGTGGGGTGGATGCAGCTTATCCATCCTTCAATTAGTAATGATTGAATGGAATAGGGAATGCTTTTACAGGGACGCATAAATGTTGTATCAGCACTTTGTTTGATCTTTTATGCAGAAGTTTATTTATAATTCCTCTTTCATCCTGAAGATGAAATTAATTTTAAGCAATCCTGGCAATAGTTAGTTTCTGCAGTATATTTTTCTGGTTCCTTAGTATAAGCACTTTAGTAATGAACACTGGTTACTCTTGTCTAAGTAAGTGATGACTGAAGAAAGAATGTTTTTCTGTGTCGTATGCTTCCAGTTGCACCTTCCCATCATCTTTCAGAGACCTATATGCTGTGCAACCATGTGGCAACTATTAGCAAAATCCCTTTTAGCATCACATAAATGGCTAGGTAGGTGGGGCTTTAGGAAGAGAATAATGTTTCAGTTGAGGAGACTGGTAGCAGGTAGATCTTTAACCTAGGAACCGAGCTTCGGTGCTCTGCAGGAGATGTCTTCTACTTGTCTAGCTGTATGACTCCTAAGTCTGTACACTTCGAAAGTGCCAAAATAGTGGCAACAGTACATACTGGCTCCTTTTATCTGAAGCTTTGTGGCTCCCTCATAATGCTTAGACTTTATTATCAGAACAAAGGCTGATATTCTGCTGATGTTAGGAGCTGTGGCTAATGCGCACCTCTTCCTGTAAACTTTCCCTGTATTGGTTTTAAGGTTGACAGCTGTTGACTGGTCTTCTCACTTCGGTATGACTCACTCTCACCTAATTCATATCCCCAGGAAGGAAAGCTTAGAGATGACTGGGGAAGAAAGGAAATAATTTGATCTTGAAAGGTAAGGGGAAGCTTGGTGAGGCAGGAGTATTTATTCTTATGTATTGAATCTTGCTGCCTAATCGGTGCATAATTTGTTGTGCAGTACAAAAGGTCTTGCTTATTCTTTGCTATTTCCAGGTTTGTTTGTTTGTTTTCATATGGAATACTGAACAGATCCAATTGCTGCTGTTAGAAGAAGCCTGTCTACCAAGAGGGGTCTGTAATGTTTTCCTTTACTTGGAGATTTTTTGAATGCTAACTTGCCTGTGTGTATTCTTCATAATGTACCATATGCAAATATTCTTCAGGAATTGACACTACCACTTCAGACAGTCAGTATTTTCTATGTAAGAACTGTACGTTTCCTATACTGCCAAGAATGTATATATATCTATGAAGACTTAAGATTGTATCTTTTTGAGCAAGCCTCTTTCTTCAACCATCTGAAACTTTCTTCCTGTTTCTCGAGTTCTCTGCTAATTTATTAGACACTTGTGTTATATTGTGTACTTTTTTGTATCAGCTGTATTGCTGTATTTCTCCTTTCTCTCATTAAAACCTGTTCTTCTCATCCTTTTACTGTGCTGCTTCATATTGGAAATACTCGCACTGTATCAGGTAACCTGGTCTGGTGTAGTGGGTCTGGCTGAGATGGAAGCCAGACCAGTGCTAAAAAGCCAGTCATTCAGACTTCTATTATATTGTTCCACTGACCCCAGCATGTAATCAGTTTTACTGTATTAAGCTTCCCTAGGGTTATTTTGCAGCATAGTCCGTACTTTTGTAAGATAGTGAAGAAAAAAATCTAGAATGGGATACCCATGGTGTAAACAAATGGACAAGGCACAAAAATTGTACTGAGAGATGAAGTCTGTAAGTCTCATGGATGGTTGTTTCTGCTGACATATGCTAAGAAACCTGTGGTCTTCCTGAGTGAAGCAAGTTTTGAGGAGAGATTTGGAAGAGGAATCTAAGGGCACTTCTTTCCTAGAAATTTGGCCTTCAACTTAAGTCAGTCAGTTCTCTATGCTGTCTCCATGCTCAACTCATCTTCCAGGTAGATGAAGAGGAAAAAATGAATGCCAGGGTAGGACCTGTAAGGACCTGCTTACTTCCATTAGAGAAACAGCTGATTTACAAACAAGAAAATGCCGTCTCCCAAGAAATCACTCATGAACAGATAGAGAAATGATAGTACTTCTTTTATCCTCCCAGTGAAAAGCAAGGTTTTCAGTGTTTCACTGATGCTAATCCCTTTTTAGCAGTGCAGGATCTTCCTTGACCTACAGCTGTACTCTCAATAGTATCTGTTCCACAGCATGGTATGCAGGAGGAAAGAGTTGAAAGGTCCATTACAGTGGACCCAAGGTATTGAAATAAAGAAAGCGAACAGAACATGCACGTGCACCTATGTGTTGAGTATTTGGCAATTTCTGAGGTTGGGAGATCAGCTGGCAAGAGGGAAAATACCAGGAGCATCTGCTCTTGGAGAACCTACTGTTTCATCTGTAATTAGACACTTACTTAAGGATGAAATTAATCACATCTTTAGCACTACCTATGTAATTATAGTAGTGTATATGGAAATAGCTATGTCACCTAGCCTTGGTTTTCTCTCAGACCCTTCATCATCCTCTCCTTCATTAAGACTGTTTTTATGCCCCCAGTTGCACCTGCTCATGTGCTCACAGCCTGTGGATGGAAGAACCCCGTGGAATGCCCCAGTGGTAGCACTTCAGGATTCCTTGTCATGGTGCTGTGGTAGCAAGGAGCAGAAACACACATGTAGAATAACCATGCTGGCTCTGACCACATGTGACATCGCTTATACTTAATTTAGGTTAGGCAAATGCCCATCTGTGTGACTGCATACATTTGCTTCTAAAGTTGCATTTAGGGATGATGCCACAGTGGGAAATATTTAGGAAAATTCTAGTGTCAAGAAGAACCAGCACAGAGAATTCCACAGGCCACTGCAGCCTTTCCAGTCACTCAGAGAAGCATTTGCAAAAACACCCAGCCTAAAGCTAATCTGTCCTGACTGCAATCAAGAAAGCTTGCCACTGACTTGGAGGGAAAGCACGGTAGGCCAGTAATTAATGCATTTGAAAATGGTACTGTTAATTACCTGTCATATTTAATCCCTGACTTCTCTACTATTCCAGTAATTGTTTTGTGTACCCATGTGAAGTGACAAGCTTCCTTCAGAGAAGAATGGATTACAACTATAATATGTGCTGTTTTCTGCTGTTGTTCAATATAAATGAAACACATATTGTTTTGTTAAGCTAAAAAGAAACACAAGAAAGGAACAGACTTTCCGTGACTTGTCAAAGCTAGCTAAGAGCAGCTCAGCAAAAGACTGCACACTTCATTTTGGGCTATATGCTGTGTTCTTCTTTGCTGTCACTGCTGTCAACTGCTTCTCAGCTATTAACAGTAGTTTAATTGATAGTCATCATCATCACACCCTGCAAAATGTATTGGTTAAATCAGTAGTGGAATGCAGTGGCCTTTGCCTTCCTACCAGGCACTCTGAAGTTCCGGTTTGATTACCAGTTTGCAGCACCACTAAATTAAAAATAACGATATGCATATGCTCTAGCTCCTGGGAATGCTCCCTCTATGAGCTGTGTGCTTAGTATGCAGCTGCAAAGTATTTGACCATCTGCTGCTATTTCTCCAGGTTATGTTTCTAAAGCTTCCCTGCAACTATTAGTTAAATGAAGAAGCGAGTTGCCAGAAGACACCTGACTAAAGTAATTGGTCCTTTAATTGCAATTAAATTTTTATGGATAGTGCCAAAATGTAAATATAACAGCCCATAAACCAAGTAAGTCTTAGTCAGACATGCACAAAAGAAATGGGGGATGTGCCCAGGACCTTCACCTCTGTGTTCTTATTTCCTTCTTACCAGTAACTACCAGTAAAGATTCTGTAGCTCAGCAGTTAGGGTTAGACAGTCCTAACTGTTGAATGGGACAGGAAGGAATATAGAAGATGGAGAACTTGTAGACACACCAAAAAGGTGCAGATGCTTTGATGTTGAGACCGCTGTACTTGCTGCTCTGAGTCACAGTGCTGTATATTTAAGAAACTGAACAAAGAAGCCAAAGGTCTCAGAATGAAGTGATTAAAAACCATGGTGATGGAAAGTAAAATACCTGAACTTGAAATCACTTGGAAGACAGTAACCCATGTGGTAATCGCTCCTTGTCTTAGCTATTTGTTTTTGAAGGTCTTTAGTTGATTTACTGTAGCCGTTGTAAATATAGTTGGCAAAGAGTAGCTTTCCTTGAATGTACATCTGCCAAAGAAAAGAACAAAAAAAATCCAGAATTGGCAAGAGCAACCTCTTATTCTAAAGGAAGATGATAGGTTGAGAAACAAACAAAGAAGGTTGTTAGGTAGCCTGACTTACAACTTTATTATGGCTTACAGCTTTTACCTTTCATGACTTTGTTATATAAAATATTTTATTTCATTTAAAAAGTTAAAAAATAAAACTCACATTTTTCTAGTCCCTCCAAGATTTCAAAACACAGCATACTGGTGTGTATAGAACAACATTTTGCATGCTGCTTCATGGACTACCAAAATCCACCACCATCCATCCCAGTAATATTTCAGTTTAGGTCTGGCATAACATGGCATATTTGAAGATGGACACAGACAAATACATTAGGCATAGGAAAAAACAGCTGTTTGTTTAGTTTTTTCCTTTTGCATGTGTTAACTAAATATTTTTCTTTAATTTTTTTGTTTTGTTTTGTTTTTTACTAAGAAGGAGTAGAAGCAGGGTATCCTACTTCTAAGCTTTTATTAAGTAGCAATGAAGTTTCCTGTTTAAATACTGTATCTCATTGGAAACATTTTTCTAGAGAAGAAAGGTGACCAAGGTCATTTGACAAGTGATTGTAAACCTACAAGAACTAACTAGGCCTGATGTTCAAAGCCATAAGGATTCAAAATCTGGGCAAAATCTGAAACTTTAGCAATTTTCTCTCCCTGGAAAAGTAAACCAGGAGACTAAAGCTAATTCAGAGCTGTTCAGAAGATCCAGAAATATTTTCCAACTCTATTTCCACAGTTTTGAACTTGCTTTGATTCCAAAGTATATTTCATGATGTCTCAATCATTTGCATGTTTCCCGAAGCTGGCATTTGAAGATTACTATCTTATCATGACATCCTCAACAAAACAGATGAGTTAAAAGCCAAATTCTGTTTTGTTCTAGAACTTAGAATTCTTAAACAAGTCAGATTAATGATGCATTTTGTAGTAAGATCTCAAGAACTGAAAGGAGCTGGCCTTTTGGATTTTTAGAGTATTTCTACTGGTTTTGGATCAGTTTGTTGGGTTAGGCCTTTTGGTTTTAATGTCCCATTATCACAGCAAGTTTAAGAAAAGACAAATACTTATTCAACATGTTGCAAAGACTGTTCCACACAGATATAACATATGGATGATCTCAGAATCAGGGCTTGAAGAAAAGCCTGTTGAAATACTAGATATAAAAAGAATGAAGGTGAAAGCATCAGCCTTTTCTCGGTCAGTAAAGAAACAGTGACATAGTTGGGCCAGGTTCTCACTGGCGTGAAGGCTTGTGTCATTGTTCTGGCAGTGTAAAGGAGCCTTTGTTTAAGTGAAAATTGGCTTCATTGAATTTAAAACTGTAAGAATCATTTAAGCTGATGTACTATCCAAAGCTGCTTGTGTTGTGGGATGTTCCCAGTGTTACACAATTGGAAACATCTGGCTTATTTCATGGAAGCTCTCAGCATGCAGGACTCCAAGTCAAGACTCTTCAAATACTTCAGGGTAATGCATATTCAGGTAACAATGGGTGTATTCACTAGAAGGAAATCCAAAGGACCACTGAAATTGTCTTCATCTTATGCTCACACCAATATGTATTCACCTGTAATATAACCAGTAATGAACATGACGTAGAACACTGCTTTTACTTGTGGGTAATTGAGAGGGAAAAAACCATTTTACATCATGCATTTTTCAGTTTCATGGGCAAAAGTTATTATGATAGCGCTGTTTACTCCACTCCGAAACATTTTTCTTTCAGTCAAGTAGCTTGTCTCATTACTGTGAAAAGCTCTATTTACCCAAGTGTGAGAGGAGCACTCACAGCAGTGCAGATTTGAAAGTGATGAACAGTTTAATACATGTTACGCTATGACACAGGTCCTCATTTCTCCGCTCCCTTGCTTCAATCCAGTGTTGTGAGCAGTGTCAGCATCATAACAAAGGGAATCCTGTAAGCTTTCCTTGGGGCACAGTTTTGAGTGTATGTCAGCAGTAACATCTGGCCTCAGCTACTGATTCTCTGGCGATACATACCCCTTTATGTCTGTGTGTTTTCCCCTTGAGGCAAAGTCTTTGCATTCATTTGTTCTGACTTTCCTGATTCTCTCTTGATTTTCCTATTCTCATTTCAGTTTCTTCCTCATACTTTATTTGTACATATGTTTCCTTCCCTGCTTCTTACTTTTTTTTCCCAATCAGTGCCTCATCTTGCTTCCCATAACTGGTCTTACGTCCCCTTCCCTATCGCATTTCTCATTACACAGATCCCTCTGATGTGACGTCCAGTCTCTCATGCTTCTCCTCCGTATCTCTGTTATCGTTCTCCCTCAATTCTGCATGTTCTTTCCTTGCCTGTGGTGGGAGCACAGAGAACAACAGAAGAAACCTCCAGCCACCTACAGCCCAGCTTACTGCCTCTGCTCCATGTGCCAGGAATTTGTGCTTTGGGTTGGTCACCACTCCCTGGTCTGTTCTAGCCTTTGGGTTCCTGAATTAGCTTCTTGCTGCTGCAAGCCCTTACGTGTTGTGTCGTCCAATTTAAGTGCCTTTCACTGCCACGCTGATGAGGAAGCAACACACGACACTCCTCTCATGTTGGCTCTGTTTAACCACTGGCATTGTCCTACTGCCAAAAGGTGGTGGGGTGCGTACCAGGTTTGTTATTTCGTTTAGAGCTCTGACTGTGTTTCATTGTGGCTAATGAAGAAAACTGTAACAAGCAGATGGGGAAGGAACCTTTTGCGGCTGCAGGATTGCCTACAGAATGCTTTGAAAATAACACTGCTATTCTCTGATACACGTGCTCTGTAATTTTACAAAATGAAGAAGCTGATAGAAGGGGTAGATAAATCTATTCCAAAGATGATCTGATGCATTAACACACAATGCATTGAAACTTTTCTAAGTGAATATAAATGAGAATGCTGCCTCTGGCAATCGCCATTGCTGTCAGAGGAATGTAGCCCTTTCCATTACAATTCACCTGGTTGATTCTGTAATGTTATGACATGGAGGAATTTCATTATTTCTTCCACCACAAGCAATCAATTTGTGCCTTCAAGCATAAAATTCAAGTATGCTTGAAGCTTTGCTTTGCTTTGCTTGCATAATACATAAATGTTACCAGCCGAAGTTTTCCAGTGTTTTTCAAGTTCCTGCCACTCTCAGTATGGCCTTCTGTAGCATGTGACAGGCTGGCATTTTATGGCATGAGTAAGAATTTTATCTTCTATGGGGTATCTTTCTGGCTTGGTTCACTCCTGAAACACCAGGAATTTATAGAATAAGAAGGTTCATTAGCAAGCAGCTCCGAAAGTCAACTTTTCTCAGTAGGTATAAACTGGCATAGCGAAGCTCTTTTTACCCTACTGGGGTAAATTGAATCCAGAGTGTTTTAAAGAAAGCCAAGAGATAAATTTGGATGGCAGCATTTGGAGTGGGGGGAGGTTCTTTCTCCTCTCAGAGCTAAACATAGTTCTGGCAAATGGCCTCGGACTGAAATTCTTGAGGGAGCCATAATAAGCAAGCCAGGGCAAAGAGGAATGTTTTTTCTCCCTGACTAATTCTTCCACATAAAAAGGTGAAAGGTCAAAGATGAACTTTAATACTAATGAAATTCTGAACTTCAGAGTAGTAATATGTCAGAACATTAAAAAAAAAAGTCAAAATAAAAAATGTTTTATTATTGGCAACAGTAGGTTGGTTTTATAAGCATATATATCTCCGTCCTGATTTCTTTTAACCTTTGGGAGAAGGGCAACTTTTAAATATTAAACACAGACATTAAGCAATCCACAGGAGGGGTTTTGGGAGTTCAGCCCATACTTTTCCCCTTATGTGCCCTTCTGCATCTTTTCAGCTGACTGAAGGAGTAAAATGGAGCTGTCTTCAAGTTGTCACAAGTTCTCTTTCCAAGATGGTAATTCTCAAGGTTAATTTCCTTCTTCCTTCTGTCTAGGAATATTTCATGCAGATTAGCAAACTTCACATGTTTCATAGAAACAATTCTGTTGATTCAAACTGTCCCTTAGAGAAGCAACTTGACAAATTCATGTGTGTATGTGCATGTGCATTCAGATATTCAAGTAAAAAAGATTTGCTCATGCTAAAGTTCATTTAAATTTAATCGCCAGAGTTGAAATAGATTTAATGAGCGCTTTATTATCTTTTTGGATTTTGTAGTACCACCCTTCTTGGGCTGGTAATGTACAAACAAGATAGTTGAGCTGTCCTTTTCATGTTACAGATTACCTGTGCTGATGATGACATACAGCTTTTAATCATTGTGTGGTGTGCAAACAGGAATCTAACCTGTGAAATACAAAGTATAACTTGTAAGCTCAACAGTGCTGGAGTAGCCAAATGCATATCAACCAGCAAGAATCTGCAGGAAAGCATGGGGAATGACCAGAGCTCCAGAAAATACAACCTATAAAGAAAGGTTGCATAAGCTATGCCTGTTTAGTATACAGACGTGAAGACAGAGTGTGGGAGTATAGTTATGGGAGACAGAAGGGACATAAAAATACGACCTGCTACAGGAAGAAAGAAAACCGTCTGTTTTCCATGTCTATGATAAACAGAGCAAGAAATAATGGGCTTTAACTACAGGAAGAAGAATTAAATAGGAAAAGCTGTCAAACAATATGAGTATAAAGCATTCAGATATATTTTTGTAAGGATATTGTGGCTTCTCTGTCACTGTGTCTTTATGAACAGGTTAAGCAGCAAGCGTGGAAATCACCTCACCTAGGGCTGAATCCCACGGGAGAGAAACAGGCATTTCCAGCGTGTGATTCATTTGACCCACTTTCATTATACATTGGAAGGAGATTAATTACACCGTAGAAGTGCCTGTTTCTCTTCAGGGGCTGTGAAAGGCTCTAGAAAACCAATTCAGGTCTAAAGGTCTGTCAGGACTGTACCGTCTCTCGTGTCAGTCATAGCTGATTTTGTACTTGTGAAAACGGCGAGGCTAGGAGACCTCTTGAGGTTGTTTCTAGACTGTGGAGGAAATGAAGAACTGTCATTGCAGACAGTTCTGCCTAACTAAAGGACTAACTGAAAACAAAAGTTGCCTGTTCAGTAGGATGACAGTAACAAAAATTTGTAATTGGCTGCTTGGCTGAATGATTTGAAATGAGATAATGAATAATTTAACTGTTAATAAGCAAACAAGTACATCATCACCACACAATGAGTAAACTGGTGTTCTTAGTCAGTCAAAGAAGTCAAGAGTAGAAGCAGCATAGAGACTGATTAACCTGTAAATTCCTGACTATGGCCTTTCCAGAATAGCTTTTGTGAAACAGAAAACTGTACAAACAGTTGCTGGGTGTATTGTCAGGTTCTGCGTATAAATAGAGGATTCCACATCCTGGGCTCATTTCATAAGCGTTATTTTTACTGGAGAAAAATGACTAACAACATTGTCATCTTGATTATCTGCAGCAGAAAATGGCAGAATAAATTTTGAATTATATTCCCAGAAGACTCCCATTCAACTCTTGAATCCAGGGAAGTCCAAACTCACTGAATGGCCCGATATAGCATGAATTCCTTCCATGCTGTTGATAAACTGCAGAATCAGCTCAAAGCGTTCAGCCTGTATCATAATAAGTGCACTTAAGAAGCTGGCAAAGCTTTAGTCTGCTGCAAGGCAAACGCAATTATAGAACCCAGCCTTCCTTTGAAAAGTTTTGGATCTTTAGATCAGCTGGAATGAAATTGGTGTGATTTTCTCTCACCTTTTTCAGGGCAGTACTCTTATTTTTCAAGGGAGAAGAATCATGAAAACCTCATCTGTGAAGTTTCTTATACCAAGTTTAGCTTGACTTGTACAACTCGTTATAATTGTGTACTGCCTCTTATCGCTATGCTGTCTCAATATTTTCAACCTGTAGTCATCTGGGAATAGCAATAAAAAGTCACTAGTGGACTTAATGAAATCTTTGTTACACTTCCCATCTCAAACCTGCATGCTAGAATGCTGGCTGGGGATGGGAAAGTTTGGGATAGGCTAAGGTCAGGCTGTGGTTTCACCGGACCTTTTCTGGAAATCTTTTGCACATTCACATCTTGGGGGGAAAAAACCACAGATTCTTCTGCTCTTCATCCTAGGCCTTGCAGCTATGCTTGGACGGCTGATTTCTCTACAGACGTCTGTTTATAGGTGTGTATGAATTTCACCGCTACTGGCAAATGCAGCAGGTGTTACTGAGGGCAAGCTTTGTCCCCTTCCTGCTTTGTTTCCTTCTTATTTTTCCTATTCTAGCTTCCTCACGCATTTGGGGGACTTCTGTCTGTGTTTCACACTTAGCAGAAGGTTACCAATGACACAAACCAGGCACACTGCTGCTTGCTGGAGAGGCCAGTTACCTTTGTTGTTCTTTGGGATAAACAAGAATCTGGACTAATGGATTGAAATCTAAAGCTGCTGCTTTCCATCTGTGACTACATGGCCACACTGCAAGTGAAAGCGAAGTGAACGTAAGTAACTTTCACAGCTCGTGTTGCATTCTTCAAGTGCAGGAACACACTTCCAGACCCATGGATCTGGTTTTGACCTCAAGTTGCCTTCTCCTCTCCATTGCATCACACTGTCAGAAATTGGAAACTGCAACCTTTTAAGAGTTGTGCTGCTAGGTAGTCACATCCAGAGATAATTATAAATGTAGAAATGTAATCATTTGATGCCAGTTTCTCTCAGCTACCTCTCAGGATATTTAACCATCATTCCATGTAGTACAGCACAGATGGATGAAAGCAAGTATATTGGCTTAAGTTCATTCTTAGACTGGAACAGCAGTGTGTGTTTGCGTGTGTGTATGTATGTAAGCACACCATGCTTTGTTATTGTTATGTTCATATGTTTGTTACCCTAGTAAATTCTTAGCAAATAATGTATGATTATAAATTTGTAAACTACCCAGAAAAGGCATCTACTTTGGAAAAAAGAGGAATGAGAATCTTATGGGAAAGAAAACAGCAG